>NW_028229540.1:412474-612000 GCF_053477565.2 Lygodium microphyllum | reverse complement strand
GAAAGTCCACTTCTGGGTATGTGTTTATCTTCATAGGAGGAGCAGTCTCTTGGATCTCCAAGCTACAAAAGTGTGTTGCATTGTCTACTACAGAGGCAGAGTATGTGGCTACCACTGAGACATGCAAGGAGGCTTTATGGCTTTCACGTCTGGTGGGAGAGCTTGGCATTACAGAGTTACCTATTCTCCATTGTGATAGTCAGAGTGCTATCGTGCTAGCACGGAATCCCGGCTTTCATGCAAAGACGAAGCACATACAGGTGAAGTATCACTTCATTAGAGATGTACTTGACAGCAAGTGCATTGAGCTTGTCAAAGTGCATATAGATGATAATCCTGCAGATCTTCTCACGAAGGGTCTTCCAACAGAGTGGTTTGCTCATTGTCAATAGATGATGGGAGTTGGATAGGTATCTGTATTTCAGCTTTGCACATACCTAGACTTAGCTGATGCTTTTCTCCTCTTAAGGCACATTGCCTTTAGGTGGGAGGTTGTTGGGAATAAAGGGCCATCATGCCTTTTATATGTTGTTGGAAATAAAGGGCCATCATGCCTTTTATATGTGCACATATAAAAGGCACGATGGCCCTTTATTCCCAACATGATCAGAGTGCCAAGGGTGCAAGTAGCTGTTGGATGTGCAAGGCTTCCGAGCCTATCACTGCACAAAAATATGCCCCAATGATGAAAAACATGTCTTGAATCTTAGCCTCATAGAGAAAATGCAGCCTCCCTAGATAACTGACTGCCAACAGAAGGCCCCCTAGTTCTTTTATTCTTTTTCATTCTAGTCCACCCTTGACTCAATTACATTTGAGGAGTGGAGGCTTCATAGTCCTAACTTAATGTGGCTTGGAGCTTATGGATTTGCATGCCAAGCTTTGTAGGTGTGATCCCAAGTTGTCGCGCTATTGGGGGCAAGGCGTGGTTGCACAGTTGTAGGCATGTTGTGCCATGCCTTAAGGGAGGCAGTCCATTGCGTTGCTCGTTGTGCTGTTCCTCCCTTTCGTCATGCCGTCTCCCAAATTTTCGCGCTATTGGGGGAAAGGCGTGGTGGTGTAGTTGTAACCATGTTGTGCCATGCCTTAAGAGAGGTAGTCCATTGTGTTGCTCCTTGTGCTATTCCTCCCTTTTGTCATGCCGTCTCCTTGGGCCTTGGGGACTTGGGTCTCTTGTTTCGTTTGCCAAGACGCTTTGCCCTCATCGCAGAGTCAAGAACTTGGGTTGTTTTCCTTGGCCTCCTTGCCGGATTTGTCTTGCTTGCTTTGAACTTAGACAAACCGGTTGGTTCAGCTTTCCTTCTCGCACGAAAGGTGCGGTCTTGGTGCGTGGTACCTCTTTGGCTCTTCTTAGCCTCATTTGGAGTTGAAGTTCTTGGAGGGGAATGGACTAAGTTGTCACAGTTAGACTAGATTTTGGGTTGCGTAAGTAGAGGTATCCTTGAAGTTCTTGGGGTGACACCCATATTTGTGGTGCTTGGTGTGCCACGGATCCATAGGATCGAGAAGACAACTCCTTGCACTGCTTGTGGCCTGAATGTTGAGATCTCAATCTTTACCCACATTGAGTATGGTTCCAACGAGTTCCATAGCCCAAAGACATTCACCTTAAGAGTGAGTTGGAGAGTTCTCCAAGGCTCAACTAGCAAGGTTTCCTTCCATGGCACAAAGCTACCCTGATTGGACCATATTGCGAGCACTCCCTCATGCTCTCCCTTCTTTGAGGCTTTGTTCTCTGACTTATTCTGTCCAAGCTAATAAGGGTTTGCCTCTTCGAGCTCAAAGGCGCAAGTAATGACTCCATTGCCGAAGTGCACTTGGTTCCTACTTTGATCCAAGTTGGCTGGGAGGGGATGTGGCCTTGGATCAAAAGCTTGGTTTGCTTCATCCTTAGCCATGAGTTGAGTTTGGGGGTTTTGTAGGCATCTTCATTCTCATCCCTCATCTTGGCTCTAGCAGCCTGCCTCCATTTCTCGGCATTTGGTTTCGCATTCTTCTTCGTCTCATTCTCATTCTCCTCATTCTCTATCTTTCCTTCTTCTTTTCGGCCTACTTCGCCTAGGTCTATCTTTTCTTGCTCTCCTTGTTCTAGTCTATCTTCTTCCTTTGGCTTCCTAGCTCTCCATACTTGTTCTTTCAACTTGCTGTCTCTGTCTTTTTCTACTCGCTCAATCTTTCTCCTAACTTTCTGCTTCTTGTTTTCTTCTACTTGTTTCCTCATATCGTGCTCTAGCTGTTCTTTCTCTTCCAGCTTCTTCCTAGCTAACTCTACTTGCTCTTCTATCTCTTTTCTTCTATTTTCTTGTCTCATCTTTTCCTTGATCTTCTCTATGGCTCCATCTAATAAGTCTCTTTCTTCTTCTTTTCTATCGTCTTCTTCTATCTCATCCCATATTTGCATGATTCTCTTCTTCAACTCTTTTCCTAGACTGTCATCATTGAATTGTGAGGGTTTGGTTGATTGTTGGGGTTGGGGTTGTCGGGGTCGAGGTGTTCCAAGATCTAGGCTAAGTTTCTCCTCCCCCTTTGCTTCATCTACAAGTTGTTGGGGTACAGATGTTCCAAGATTTAGGGTGAGCTCATCCTCCCCCTTTTCTTCTTTCTTCTCTTTTAATTCCTCTCTTATTTCTTTTCCTTCACCTATATCATTATCCAAAGTAGAAGTGTTGGTTCCATGTAGTGGATATCCTGCCCCAAGTGCTTTCGCTCTTCCATTCTCATCTTCTAACTCTATTTCTTCATCTACTTCATCTTCTTCTTCATCAAAGGCATCTCGTGCCTCACTAGAGGGCGCCAACCTAGCCTCACCCTCAATCTCAATGGGTGGAGGTGTTCCAAGATCAAGATTGAGCTCATCCTCCACCTTCTCTTCTTTTAACACCGGTTCTTCTTTCAACTGGGTTGTAACTTGTGGGTGTAGTGGTTCCTCCTGTTGACATGTCCACCTTGCTTCATATTCTTTTTTGTATCCTAACTCCATCATAATATTTTCTACATTTGAGCTCACATCCACTTTCCATCCTTTTCCCTTTACATAATATTTCATCATTTCTTCTCCTCCTTAAACTCCTTCAGGTTGGCATTCTTCGCGATAGGGGTATTCTCCTTCTGGTTGGTAGTCAATGGGAACATCTTTAGGGTAGTAGTATCCATATCCTACAGGAGGGAATTTATTGTAGAGGTATTGGTCTTCAAGGTAGTCTTCTTGGTAGTAGTCTTCCGAGTAGTAATTGGGGTAGTAGCCGTTGGCTCCTTGTTGGGGATGAGGTGTTCCAAGATCTGGGTCAAGCTCATCCTCTCCCTTGTCTTCATCTTCATCTGACCACATTTCTTCTCCTCCTTTCACGTGTTTCTCGTGTTCTTGGCTCCTTGGTCCTTCTTTGGTTGGCTTCACTCCATTTTTCAACTCTTGGACTCTTTCGGCCCGCATTTGCTTCGAGTATCATTTGGCCCTCTCTTTGGCTCTTTCAGATCCAAAGGCAGTTTCGCAATCCCACCTCAACATGATTTTCTCTTGCAACTCCATGTAGAGGTCTCGGGCCGTTTTTACTTGCCACAATCTCCCTCTCTCTTGCACCATGATCAATTGGTAGTCAACCTCCCACAGGTCTTCATCAAGCTCTTCAGCCCTCTCTTCAAGATTGTGTAGTGCATCTATTCCTAGTTGGGTCTTCCTTAGCATCTTGATGGTCTTCTTCGTTTGCTTGATCAGTTTGAGTTGTAGCTCTTTCTTCTTGTATGTGATTTTGAGCCAGTAACATAGCTCATCTTTCTCTTCAAAGAAAGTGTCCTACCACACTCTTAGCTCTCTCTAAGTCATTTTTGAATGGTATGCCACACGTCCCTATCACGCCACAATTCCCTCTCAACTTTGTTGGCACATCAGGTTCTCTTTCAATTTTCAGCAACTAGCACGCTCAAGGGGGGGGGGGGGGGTTGCTCCCCTCTCGAGCTAGTATGCTCCATGCTAGAGTTGCTCTGATACCAAGTGTTACGGACCTTCACGGGACTTCAAGTCATAACCTGTCATGAGGCACAAAAAGGCACAACAGAATGGTACACAAGATATATCATTAGGAAATTTTTATATTCATGATATCAAAAGATAAAACATTGAGGCACATCTCAGGACTACACCCTCGTGATGCCTCACATGTGAGGGTTCACCACTGAGTATAGGGAATCACATGTAGAGTGGAAACCAAGTAGAGCTCAAAGTTGTTGAGATGACAAGCTCAACACATGCGGACATTGATGATGGACCGCCTGGTTAGATGGGTCCACATGTCTACACTTAGCACGTCGGTGGTCATTATGACTTTCACATGGCCACTGACTCATTACTTATTATATTCAGGTTGTTACACCTATTTACAGCTGACATAGTTATAACGCCAGTCGACTAGTGTAGTCGATTATGCATTGTTTGACTTAGTAGGCCACTTTCCTTTATGTTGTATCTTATCTATACTTTATGTACATTGTAAAAGGGTGTGGAAGAATAAGAAGAAACCAGCAAGAAAACGTTTTGGCCTCCATCTCTCTTCTTGTCTCTTGAGTGAGCTTCTCCTTGTGCATTCTGTGTGTGTTCGGCGCAGCATCTTGAGCAAGTCTCCCCACCACGCGATTCTTGACATGGTATCAGAGCCGCGTCACTGAGAGAGGCTGATTTCGAAGGCTGAAGTGAAGGAGAAGAAGCAAGGTTCGAGCAAGCAAGCCACGGGTAAGAAGCTCTCCCATTTTTCCACTCTCTCTCTTGGATAGTGTTTGTGGAGGCACCAGAAGCAGGGTCGAGCAAAAATCTCAGATTGCAGTGAGATTTGGTGTGCGTGAAGAGCGCTGTGTATTCTACAGATAAGCCCATTAGGGCTTACCCGCAGTTATTTTGGGCATCTGAGGCCGTTTCAAGCCCTGTTTTAGAGCTGCAAGGTTGCGGACAGCAGTTTCAGGGTACACTGTGACTTCGATTGTATTGGCCGAAAGTGGGTGCACAGGTTACAGATTTCAGATCTGTAGGTTCAAAGGTGTTTACTAGCGAGTAAACACAAGGTTTATCTGCAAACTGGTTTGCAGATTGCATGTATTGTTGAGCAAACAGTGAAAAAGGCTGTCTGGTGTATTGCTGTGCACTACAGGTGGAGGGTTGCAGAAGATTTGCTTGCTGTTGGTATTAATTTTGTGATAATGGCAGAGAACAATGGAAGCCCCATCATTGAGAAGCTCGACAAGAACAACTATCCTTCATGGAAGTTCCGTGTCACGAATTTTCTTATTGGAAAAGGCCTCTACGAGTTTGTTTCAGGTGAAGAAAAGGAGCCGGAGGTGAGTGATCCTCCAATTGCAGAAGAGACAAAGGCACGGAAGGAATGGAATGCAAAAGACAAGAAGGTCATGTATTGGTTATCTGCAGTAATTGACAATAATATGCTGGGACACATTAGAAATGCAGAGAATTCATATGCAGCTTGGACCATACTTGAAAGTATGTTTTCTGTAAATACAAAGGCACGAAAGATTCAACTCAAGCAAGAGTTGAATACATTGAAGAAAGGAAAGATGTCTATCAATGAGTATGCACTGAAGGTAAGGAGCATTGCAGATGCCTTGGCAGCGATTGATGCAATGCCCGATGATGATGATTTGGTGTCGTCTACCTTGGGTGGACTTAACAATAAAAAGGCTTGGAAGTCTTTTGTAACTTCCGTATATGTTAGAAAGCCATTTCCAGATTTCGATGAGTTGGTCTCCCTTATGATCACTGAAGAGATCAACATGCAAAGTGAGACATTTGAAAAAAGTGGTGAACAGGTCCAAGCTTTCTACTCCAGTTCAGGAAGGGGACGTAGCAGGTTCTCTTCAAGAGGCCGTGGTATAGGACGTGGTAGTGACAACCAGCAAAACAGATTGAATCGGCAATTTGGCGATATGCAGGTTTCAGGAGGTCGTGGTAACTTTAGAGACGGGGGAAGCTTTAGAGGAAGAGGTGGATAGCAGAACAGAGGCTCTAACAACTCTGGTATTGTGTGTCACTACTGTGGCAAAAAAGGTCATATTGCAGCCCAATGTTATGCTAAGAAAGATGATATTCGCAGTGGTAAGTTGCAGCAAGGAAACTATGCATCATCTTCACGACAGAATGAAGACAAAAATGAACGTCTATTTGTTATACAGCATATGCTGATGTTGAATGCTGTTACAGGAAAGGGAACACATGATGATGTTTGGTATGTTGATTCAGGTGCATCCAATCATATGACCAGCCATGCAGAATGGTTTGGAGAGATGCAGGATTTGCAAAATGCAGGTTATGTGCAGACGGGTGATGATTCATGCCACCCAATTTCACATATTGGAAAAGTTTCCTTGACCTTGCATGATGGTAAGACAAAGAGTCTTTCAGATGTTTTACATGTGCCATCTATTACAAAGAACTTGGTGTCAGTCGGTCAAATGGTAGAGCAAGGGCTGCAAGTCAGATTTAATGCAAAGGGCTGCTTTGTAGAAGACTTCAATGACAAGTGCAGGTTGGTAGCAAAGGGAAGTAGAGTTGGATGTATGTTTACTTTGGATGCTAGAATTCCTACTATGAATGGTGCTATGTATGCTAAAGGAAAAGGTGTTGTTGCAGATATTGAAATTTAGCATAAACGCATTGGACATGCAAATGTACAAAGGCTGAAATTAATGCAGTCCAAAGGGTTGGTTATAGGTTTGCCTACATTTAGAGTTGCAGAATTTCATAAGGTATGCGAAGCATGTCAGTTTGGTAAGCAGGCAAGACAACCCTTTTCACATGACAGAGATGTAAGCAGAAATATCCTTGATGTTGTGCATACAGACATTTGGGGGCCTACACAAAATGTATCTCTTGGAGGCAGTTCATACTTTGTCACATTCATTGATGATTGTTCTAGAAAGCTGTGGGTATATTTTATGAAGGAAAAGAGTGAAGCGTTTGAGCACTTCAGAACTTTCAAGGCTGCAGTTGAAAGAGAAACAGGCTTGAAAGTAAAGTGCTTGAGGTCAGATGGAGGGGGAGAGTACCTCTCAAATGAGTTCAGTGATTTTTTGAGGTCTTATGGGATAAAGAGACAGTTCACATGCAGGTATACCCCACAGCAAAATGGGGTTGCAGAAAGGAAAAACAGGCATATTGCAGAAGTTGCACGTGCCTTGATGGCTGAAAAGAATATGCCTAAGCATTTTTGGTCTGAGGCTGTTCATACTGCTGTTTATATTATGAACAGAACTCCCACAGCTGCAGTTCATGGTATGACCCCCGAAGAATGTTTTACAGGTAAGAAGCCTGATGTCTCACACTTGAAAGTGTTTGGCTGCATTGTGTATGTTCATGTGCCAGATGAGTTATGGAAGAAACTAGATCCAAAGGCTGAAAAGTGTATCTTTATTAGATACTCTTTAGAGCAGAAAGGGTATCGCTGTTATAACCCTGTCATATGTAAGTTCAGAGTGAGCAGGGATATCATCTTTGATGAAATGAGCAGTTGGTATGCATCTAGTGGTGATGCATTGGATGATGATGACATTCATGTGCAGGCTGAAAAGCAAGAATCATGGACTCTTAGTGGACCAGAGACATCATCTGGTAGTCTTTGGTCTGGGAGACTAAGGAGTACCTCTACATCTTCAGGTGCATCTAGTAGCACTACAGGTAAAGACAAAGGAAAGAGTAAAGTGTCAAAAGGCATTAA
This sequence comes from Lygodium microphyllum, assembly GCF_053477565.2. NCBI lineage: Eukaryota > Viridiplantae > Streptophyta > Polypodiopsida > Schizaeales > Lygodiaceae > Lygodium > Lygodium microphyllum. The sequence goes on along the minus strand of NW_028229540.1, from coordinate 604,288 downwards.
TGCAGTTCTTGATGGAGACTCCAGTGGCTTAGAGAGCTTGGATGATGAGCTTGGCATTCCTTCAGTAAGGACACCAGGTGTACAGAGAGCTCATAATAATGTAAAGGCTCCATTGAGTGTTCCGGTGGTACGCAGATCTAGCAGGGTCAAATACCCTATTAAAAGATTTCGTTTTGAAGGTTATGCAGCTCACCATTATGCTTATATGGTGAAACTAGTTGAGGATGTTGAGCCCACTTGTTTTGAGGATGCTGATGGCCATACTCATTGGGATGCAGCAATGGATGAGGAGATGGCTGCATTAGAAGCCAATAAGACTTGGGATCTAGTATCTTTGCCCAAGGGCAAGAAAGCTATTGGATGTAAGTGGATTTATAAGATTAAGCACAATGCAGATAGTTCTATTAGTAGGTACAAAGCTAGGCTGGTTGCAAAAGGCTATGCCCAAACATATGGCATAGATTATGATGCAACCTTCAGTCCAGTTGCTAGGATGGCAACTGTCAGATGTGTGATTACTTTGGCAGCAGCCAAAGGTTGGAGGTTGCAGCAAATGGATGTGAAGAATGCCTTATTGCATGGTGATTTGCATGAAGAAGTGTATATGGATCAGTCAGCAGGTTATGAAGATTTAGAGCATCCCACGTATGTGTGCAGGTTGAAGAAGGCACTCTATGGGCTCAAGCAAGCACCTAGAACATGGTCTGACAAGATCAGAGAGTATCTTGTCAATATTGGCTTTTATGTTTCTGATGCTAATCACTCACTTTATGTGAGAAAGGGAGATGCAGGTTTGGTCATCGTAGTCATCTATGTGGATGACTTGATTATTACAGGTGATAGTGATAGTGGGATTGCTGAAGTCAAGGATTTTTTGAAGAAGAAGTTTGAGATGAAGGATTTAGGTGAGCTAAGGTACTTCCTTGGCATTGAGGTGATCAGATGTGATGATGGTATATGGCTGTCCCAAAGACAGTATGGCTTGGATATGTTGTCCAAGTATGGTATGACAGCATGCAAACCACTTTCAGTCCCGTTGGAGCAGAATGTAAAGTTGAGTACTGATGTTGGGGATGAGATAGAAGACCCTACTATGTTCAGGAGGATAGTGGGGAGTTTGATCTACATGACCATTACAAGGCCAGACTTGAGCTACGCTATTGGTCTTGTGAGTCAGTTTATGCAAGTACCTAGAAAGCCACATTTGGATGCAGTCAGACGCATATTGAGATATGTGAAGTCCACATTACATTATGGACTTTTCTATGAGGCAGGTACAGATGTACAGGTGTTTGGATACACAGATGCAGATTGGGCTAGTAGTATGTCTGATAGAAGATCTACCAGCGGATACATGTTCTCTCTTGGTAGTGCAGCAGTTGCTTGGAGCAATAAAAAGCAATCTACAGTTGCTTTGTCCAGTACAGAGGCTGAGTATAGAGGTGCTGCTGTTACAGCATGTGAGGTAGTATGGCTACAAAAGTTAATGGCTGATTTGGATGTGCAGGTGGAAGGTCCAGTTGTCATTTATTGTGACAACATGAGCAGTATACAATTGGCTAGGAACCCTGTGTTCCATGCTAGGACAAAACATATTGAGGTATACTACCACTTTGTGAGAGAGAAGGTACTAGCATGTGAGATTGACTTGGTGTATGTCAGCACACAGGATCAGATAGCTGACATCTTCACGAAGGCATTGGATACAGAGAAGCTTCAAAAGTTTCGAAGCTTACTTGGAGTTGCAGAGATGCAGTTGAGCTTGAGGGGGAGTGTTGAGATGACAAGCTCAACACATGCGGACATTGATGATGGACCGCCTGGTTAGATGGGTCCACATGTCTACACTTAGCATGTCGGTGGTCATTATGACTCTCATATGGCCACTGACTCATTACTCATTATATTCAGGTTGTTACACCTATTTACAGCTGGCATAGTTATAGCGCCAGTCAACTAGTGTAGTCGGTTATGCATTGTTCGACTTAGTAGGCCACTTTCCTTTATGTTGTATCTTATCTATACTTTATGTACATTGTAAAAGGGTGTGGAAGAAGAAGAAGAAACCAGCAAGAAAACGTTTTGGCCTCCATCTCTCTTCTTGTCTATTGAGTGAGCTTCTCCTTGTGCATTCTGTGTGTGTTCGGCGCAGCATCTTGAGCAAGTCTCACCACCACGCGATTCTTCACAAAAGTCTACTACTACTCCCTATATAGGTGTGTTTGGCTCCAACACCATGGTATAGCTACAAAGCCCATAACCTTATACGGCCCCCCCAAACCCAACCCGCCTCCCCCCCCCCCCCCCCCCCTTGTGTCACTGAGGTAAATACAAAGTACAAGGAACTTTGTGAAGAGTAACTAAGTACATAAGAAATACAACAGTTGTGTGAACAACCAATCTGGTGGGTTGAAATGCTAGACCATTGGAGGGGTAGTATGAAAGAAGTTGTCCAAATTCAAAATCTTTAGAAAAGCCTCTCAAAGATTCCTGCATCCTCTCCCATCCATCTCCCACAGAGAGTGTGGACTATGTTTGTCCTAATCCTTCATAAAGACTCCCCAATGGATATATACTAAAGATCAATGACCTGACTACCTCTTGCAGTCCATATGAATCAAGCTATAATGATGGAAATCAGCTCCCATCTATGACAATGCCCATGAAACTACTGTGTCTGAGAGTAGTCTAGGTTCCAGATCCTGCTCAAATGCTGTCCAATGATGAGAAAAGAAGTGCTCCCCCGAATGTCCTCATAGCTGCATGATGGACCTCTGTCCTGTCACCGAAGCTACGCCCCGTCATGTTGCCACCATGGACCCCGCAGTGCCATGAAATACTATTTTGAGAACTCTCCTCCAAACCTCTTGGTCGTTTAGGACAATCCCATAGGCAATGTCTTTGTATCTTCTCTGGCTCAGCACATTGTGCACATGCCAGTGGGTCCTTGCCATTTCCAAGCCAAGTGCCAATTGCTAAACTCCTATGGGCTAGAAGCCATAGAAAGAGAGATATCTTCCTAGGCCTGAAGCTATCATGTAGCTGCCTCCAAAAATTGTGTAGGAAATCATCTAAGATTCCCTCTCTGTGAAGAGTAACTAAGTACATAAGAAATACAACAGTTGTGAACAACCAATCTGGTGGGTTGAAATGCTAGACCATCGGAGGGGTAGTATGAAAGAAGTTGTCCAAATTCAAAATCTTTAGGAAAGCCTCTCAAAGATTCCCTGCATCCTCTCCCATCCATCTCCCACGGAGAGTGTGGACTATGTTTGTCCTAATCCTTCATAAAGACTCCCCAATGGATATATACTAAAGATCAATGACCTGACTACCTCTTGCAGCCCATATGAACCAAGCTATAATGATGGAAATCAGCTCCCATCTATGACAATGCCCATGAAACTACTGTGTCTGAGAGTAGTCTAGGTTCCAGATCCTGCTCAAATGCTGTCCAATGATGAGAAAAGAAGTGCTCCCCTGAATGTCCTCGTAGCTGCATGATGGACCTCTGTCCTGTCACCCAAGCTACGCCCTGCCATGTTGCCACCATGGACCCCGCAGTGCCATGAAATACTATTTTGAGAACTCTCCTCCAAACCTCTTGGTCGTTTAGGACAATCCCATAGGCAATGTCTTTGTATCTTCTCTGGCTCAGCACATTGTGCACATGCCAGTGGGTCCCTGCCATTTCCAAGCCAAGTGCCAATTGCTAAACTCCTATGGGCTAGAAGCCATAGAAAGAGAGATATCTTCCTAGGCCTGAAGCTATCATGAAGCTGCCTCCAAAAATTGTGTAGGAAATCATCTAAGATTCCCTCTCTGTGCCAATGGGGGGTAGCTGCTGACTGTGCTCCAATCCTGCTCATTTGTATCCTCTGCCCCAATCTAGTGTAGCCAAAAAAGGGTACATCACATGGTCTGTCAAGGAAGGGTCCTCTCCACACCAACTCTCCTGGATCCCACTGAAGTCTCTGTAGAGGCCTCCTCTCGTATGTCCAGTATCTCCATCCATCTACAAGACCAGTAATCTGAGCAACCGTTGAGTGCTATGAGGTCAAGATCCTCTTGCTGGAGGCAGCCATCCTCCTCAACCGTGAAAGTGAATGTCTTGTCTCTACTAGACTCAATAACTACTAGAAGGATATCCCCTCTAACGAAGAGACCAATCAAGGTCTGGGAGGTAGTTGTATCTGTCTGCCAATCTGGTGGATCTCCCTCCATCATGGTCTCAATCATAGCCCTGGCTCCCCTTAGACCGTGTAATCTCTACCTCTGAGTTTCTTGTGGCAACTCTTGAAGTGCAAACCAAACCCCCACTGACGCAGCGACCTATATAGAGAATATCCCCATGACAAGTGTGTCTACTATCCAGTAGTGTCACCTGGTCTACCACCTCCCTCATCCCTGATGAAGGTCTGGCATCAATATTGTCAGATGGGAGAGGATCGAGGTGCAGCTGAAGTGCAGTAGACAGTGTGAGAGTGAGAGACAGAGTTGAGCACGACACCCAATGCTATAGTACTGAATAGAGTGTCTAATGAAAGTACAAATGATAACCCTTATACCTTAGAGTTATAAGGGGCTGTTCACACCCGAACACAGTAAGTGCCCGTAAGTGTGCACCACAAGCACATACAAAATAGTACACATAATCTGGGGGAAAAAACCTCTCCTACCGAGAGTAAAAAGTGCCCCAGTGTCCTAGTGATCACCCGCACACTCCCATATGAGCGTAGGCGTAAGTAAGGCGTGTGAGATACCCAACAAACCCCCCTGGAGTGAAGAGTGATCAAGTGTACAAGGATCATCCGCCACCAAAGGGCGTCAAATTCAAAGCATCGCGAAATGCTTCAAATTTGTCTCGTGGAAGAGCTTTGGTGAAGATGTCTGCCACATTGCTGGTGGTAGGACAGTAGACAAGGCTGATATCACCTGCATGTAGCCTCTCTCTGACAAAGTGGTAGTGAATCTCTATGTGTTTCGTGCGAGCATGAAACACAGGGTTCCGTGCCACTGCAATGGCACTCTGACTGTCAGTATATAAAGGAGTAGGCTCCGTAACAGATACATCCAAATCAGCAAGTAAGCGTCTAAGCCATACGCACTCAACTGCAGTAGTGAAGGCTGCCTTGTACTCAGCTTCACATGACGACGTGGCAACAGTGGATTGTTTCTTGCTAAGCCAAGAAATGCATGACGAGCCAAGAAAGAAACAATTGCCACTAGTGGAGTGACGAGTATCAAAATCACCAGCCCAATCAGAGTCACTGTAAGCATGTAACTGCAGTTGTCCCCCCTTGGCATAAAGCAATCCAAGAGCTCTAGTACCCTGCAAGTAACGAAACACACGCTTCACAGCTTGCCAATGCGACATACGAGGCTGATGCATGTACCTGCTCAAAACTGAAACGGCAAACTGTATGTCTGGCCGAGTGTGGCATAGATAGATGAGACATCCCACTGCTGGAGCATAAGTATGGATATCAAACAAATCACTGTCATCATGTAATGACAGTTTGAGCCCAGGTTCCATGGGTGTACAAACTGGCTTGCAATCCTGTAAGCCAAACTTCTCAAGAAGTTGCCCAATGTACCTTGACTGACATAATCCAATGCCTCTAGCATCATGTACAAACTGGATGCCCAAGTAATAGTGCAAAATACCCAAGTCAGACATGTCAAAAGTTTGCTGTAAATTATTTTTGAATGCTGAAATCTGATCAGCACGTGTTCCAGTGAGCAAAAGGTCGTCTACATATAGACACAAAATCAGCATGGATCCCCCCTCTTTATGTACATAAAGGGTAGACTCAGATGGGCTGTTTACAAACCCCTGACTAAGCAAGAAGGCATCTATCTTTGCGTACCAAGCTCGTGGAGCTTGTTTCAAACCATATAGAGCTTTTTTCAGCTTGCATACTAAATTTTCTGAGCCTTCAACTGCAAAACCAATGGGCTGCTGTACATACACTTCTTCCTGAAGTTCCCCATGTAAGAATGCAGTCTTTATATCCAGCTGATGCACTTTCCAACCAAAATGTGCAGCCAAGGCAATCATAGACCGAATGGTCGTCATACGGGAGGTAGGAGCAAAGGTCTCCTCATAGTCAATGCCCTTTTTCTGTGCGTAGCCTTTAGCTACCAGCCGTGCCTTGTACTTATCTATGGATCCATCTGCATTCCTTTTCAATTTGTAGACCCATTTCGTACCAATGGCACGCTTGCCAACTGGCAAAGACACCAAATCCCAAGTATGATTCTTATGAATAGAATCCAATTCAGCTTGCATGGCTGCCATCCAATGCACACTATGTCGTGCATCCTCAAAACATTCAGGCTCCTCATTATCATGAGTACATGCTGCCATAACAAACTCCATGGAATGTGCTGAATCATGCAGTCGAGTTTGCCTTCGAGTACGACCAGCCAAGGGTGTTTCCAAATGACTATCTCTCATAGTCTGCGTGTACCATCTAGGCACCTGTCTTGCTTCCTGACTGTGTACAAGTTCCTGCTGAATTTCAGTTTCAGCAATGTGCTGATTTACTGCATGTTCCATAGGAGCAGCTGGCTGAACATTAGGTTCATTTGCTGAAGTACCAGCTGAATCACCAAATGTGATGGGCAGCAGCCCTTCAAAGACATCACGGGCAGCCTGATATGTATCAAAACCAGCCAAGGATAATTCTGATTTTTCATCAAATACAACATCCCTGCTGACAAAAACCTTCTTGGTCACGGGATCATAGAGTCTGTAGCCTTTGCTTTCGCTGCTATATCCCATAAAGATGCATTTTACAGCCTTGTTGTCCAACTTCTTTCGAAGTACCTTTGGAATATGGGCATATGCAAGACACCCAAAAGTACGGAAGTGGCCAACAGAAGGTTTGCGGCTGTGCCAAGCCTCAAAAGGTGTGACGGTTTTCAAGGCCTTGGTAGGGCATCTGTTCAAAATGTGGCAAGCGCACATGACGGCTTCCATCCAAAAACTATGAGGCAAACTCTTTGCCTTCAGCATACATCTGGCCATCTCCATGAGTGACCGATTTTTCCTCTCTGCTACCCCATTTTGCTGTGGAGTATATGCAGTAGTGTACTGATGGATAATGCCCTTCTGCTGCAAATAAGAATTCAGCATAGAGGACATGTATTCCCCCCCTCGGTCCGAACGGAGAGTCTTAATCTTGCAACCAGACTGAGTTTCCACAAGTGCACTGAAAGCCAAAAATGCATCATACACTTCTGACTTCTTTTTCAAGCAGTAGACCCAGCACAAACGTGTAAAGTCATCAATAAATGTTACAAAATAGTAACAACCACCCAATGACTGTGTCTGCATGGGCCCACAAACATCCGAATGCACAAGCTGCAATCTGGCTGTTGCTCTAAAAGCAACATCACGGGGAAAAGAGAAACGATGCATTTTCCCCAAAATGCAACCCTCGCATAAATGCTCAGGAGGTCTCTCCAAGAGAGGTAATCCATCCAATATCTGAGTACGCTGTAATAGCATCAAGCTGCCATAGTTTACATGCCCCAAACGAGCATGCCATAACTCTGCCTCTAACATAGCAGGAGTAAGAGTGGATGTCAAATATGCAGACTGATCTACCGAAAGAGCATCCAACTCATATAACCCATGACACAGAGAACCTGTCAAGACCAATGTCATGTGTTCCTTGTCACGGACCATGCAACGGTCATCATCAAAGGTGACCTGCAAACCACAACGTGCCATAGAAGAAATGGAAAGCAGATTCTTCTTAATGCCAGGCACATACAAAGCATCCTGTAGGCGGAGAATAGAGCCATCAATGGCTGTAAGCTGAATCTCCCCAATACCACGAACAGGGTATGATGCATTATTAGCACACTGAACAGACTTCCCAACGGGAGGTGCACCAAGAGAAGCAAACAAATCTCTACGAGATGTGATATGCCGTGAAGCACCACTGTCAAAGAACCAAGTGTCAGCATCTTCTGTAGAGCTAAATGCTCTATCAGCCCAAGAGACATCATAACTGCAAGTGTAAAAACAATAGTCCCTGTCTGCAACAAAGGACGCGGACTCACTAGCAGTGGAAGGAGCTGCAGAAACAGACATCCCTGACTCCTTCTTCTTCTCTTTGGCGATGCGCTTCCTGCACTCAGTGATGTAGTGGCCAGGCTTCTTGCAGTAATGGCATTTTCCTTTCTTGGCCTGCGTGCCCCCCTGTTTCTGACTTGTCTGTGAAGTGTTACTACTACCAGAACTCTGCGAAGCATTTTTCCCTTGGCTGTTTTTACCCTTCTGCCTTGACATAAAAGCCTGCTCAGAGGCTATACCATCCACACCACTGTTCCGTCTAGTTTGCTCCTCCTCTAGAAGCAAACTGACAAGCTGAATGAAAGTGATGGGCTCTTTCGAAATCCTCATAGTGAGGTTCAAGGCAGTATGAAAAGCCAAGTAAGAGGGAGGCAGTGAATTCAATGTCGTAGAAATCAGCTGCGCATCTGAGTAGTACTCATCCACATTCATGAGTTGCTCCCGCAAGTCCTGAATTTTGTTGAGATGATCCTGCATAGAATCACCCTCATTCATCTTTAGAGTCTCTAGCTCTTTCTTCAAGAAAGAGATGCGAGTCTCATTCTTTCCTGCAAACATCTGCTCCAATATCAACCAAGCTTCTTGTGAAGAAGCTGCTGAACGAATATGAGGAATGATAGAACGCTGAACTGCCAATGCAATCAGCGACATAGCCTGTGCATCCCGTGTATCCCAAGTTTTCTGAGCTGCAGTTCTTGGGGGAAGTGGCTGAGCGGGCTGAGGTGGAGGGGGCTGAGGTTGCCCTCTTGCACGTCCTCCTGGAGGAGGAGTAGCGGGAGCCACAACTCCCGGTCGTGCTTCCTCTCCACTGACATAATCCCACAAATTTTTTGCCACTAATACATTCTTCATCATGAAAGACCAAAGGGAATAATTGTTCCCATCCAATCGGTCTTCCTTGGACACATAGGTGAATACATCTCCTCCCTGATTCGCCATTATTTCCCAAAAGGCAATAGAGCAATGTCAATGCAGTACGGGCTGGAAATCTGCAAATTTCCAGAAATTGCAGCAAACACAAGTCTGCAATTAATGTGCAAAGGGTACTCTGTCAAAAAAAACTGTCACTGATGCACGCTTTCCAAGGTGCAATTAGTGCTCAGCAGCACTAAAACATCAAAAGCCCCAAAATTTTCTGCCCAAAATTTCTGTCACAAATGTCTGTTACAAAAGCCCCAAAATGTGCATTCAATGTGTCACAGACAGACACAGCACGTTTCCCAATGCTGAAAACTGAACCTGCTGTTCAGCACGTTTCCCAATGCTGAACCTGAACCTGTTGCACGAACTCCTGTGTAAAAGAAAAGTGCAGAATGTTACCTCTGCGTGTTGACGACGGGCACGATTCCCGAGATAATGACTGCTGGGTACAGTCGGACTGACGCACAGGTACAGGCGTGCAGGTCCAGTGACACGCGCAGGCAGGACTGGGCGCACGCTGGGCAGAGGAGGCGGTACCCAGGACTGGGTGGTGGAAACAGGTGGCGCGCTGGCAGCTGGAGCTGACGGCACAGTCTAGCTCAGCGCAGGGAGGCTGCGCAGGCAGACTGACAGGCGAAGGGGCACGCTGGGCAGACACAGGGCAGAGGACACGCTGGGCAGAGGTGGCAGCACGCAGGTACAGGTGGCGCGCTGGGCAGGGCGCGCTGTGCAGGACACGCACAGGTACAGGCGGCTGGGGCAGAACTGGCGGGGGCTGGCTGAACTGGAGTGGGCTGCAGACTGCAGACTGAAGACTGCTCTGAGCTGAGCTCTGATACCAAATGTCAGATGGGAGAGGATCGAGGTGCAGCTGAAGTGCAGTAGACAGTGTGAGAGTGAGAGACAGAGTTGAGCACGACACCCAATGCTATAGTACTGAATAGAGTGTCTAATGAAAGTACAAATGATAACCCTTATACCTTAGAGTTATAAGGGGCTGTTCACACCCGAACACAGTAAGTGCCCGTAAGTGTGCACCACAAGCACATACAAAATAGTACACATAATCTGGGGGAAAAAACCTCTCCTACCGAGAGTAAAAAGTGCCCCAGTGTCCTAGTGATCACCCGCACACTCCCATATGAGCGTAGGCGTAAGTAAGGCGTGTGAGATACCCAACAAATATGTACTGGGACATTCTACTACAATATGTCCAATCATCCTGCAAGTAAGGCACGATCCATCTTAGCCTGTCCACAAGGAACTCCAAACCAAGCTTCTCTTAACCAATAGGATGATACTCTTCATTCACAATAATTTCCAATGATACAAAGGTGCCTTAGAAATTGTTTTTCAAAGTGTAGCAGCAAGTGGTAGGATTGGGGAATATATTCTCTTTGGCTTTAGGAGAGACATGGTTGGATTGGGTCTCCAAGGACATCATTACACATACATCCAATGCTTCTTTTCATTTGTTGGTGTAGGATAATGGAAGACTAATAAAGCCGATAAAGTTTGGATAATGAATCACACAGCAATATCGGTAGTAGACAACACCGATGACTAGATAAAATTCTTTAGTGCATTGCATATTCCACATGACTTGCATAGAGAACAATAAACATCTGTGGAATTCGTGCTCACTTGCTCAAACAGTTTGGGGGTTCATTCCTGAAGTCAGGAAAGGGATTAGTCATCCCAGAATACCAGAGTTGCAAAGCATTGAGACTCCCAATACTGCATAAAATGACTAAAACATCACATGGTTAATGGCCAACCTTACAGATGATGCCTTAAAACTCTATCTAATTAGTTTCGTAAAGAGAGTTAGCTTCCAATGGTCTAGATATCAATTTTCGATAGTTATAAACCACAGCAATCTAGTCCAAATATCTTTCTATTCCCTCTACTCTTTTTATGTGAAGAATCTGCAAATAGAAGTTATTGCTCCAAATAATGTAAGCAACAAGAACGTGATGTTGTGCTCTACAATCTGAAGCATATTGTTTTTCTCACACCAAAAATGAGAAAAATAAAACTTGAGATACAATGTTTTTTTACTAAAAGAACTTGAGCTTTTAACTTTTGACCTGCAGATTGTGAAAACTGCATAAATATGCAGTGCAACTAACTGGTTCTTCAAGCTCTGTTCCACGTACTATATACATTCGTGATTTCTCCATCACAGCAAGGAGGTCACTATTGTCATCTGCCCATTTCATATTCCATACATCTTTACGTTCAAATTTGAGAGAGAAAATACCTCCATCACCCTGATAAACAGCTCCAATTAGAACCCTTTTACACCACGTTACACTTCTTACTGAATTTGAGAATAGGTACATTAACTGTTTCAAATTTGAGAAGGAAACAGTTAATGTACCTCACTAGTAAAGACATCCTTGATAAAAAACAAAACTGAGATATTTGCAAATCAGTAAAGCAAGAAAAAGGCCATTCTTTTCCAAGAAGAGAAAACTCCTTTTTTTTTGAGAGAGAGAGAGTAAATCGCCTGAGGAAAAATTGCTGTGAGGCAAAGTATGAAATTAGCCCTATACTACGATAATGAAGATAAAACAAAAGAGGAAGTCTACTACAAAGGCCTGAATGAACAACCAGTCTGAAGGTCTACAATGCTAGCTTAGGCATGTGCAATATTCCCCTCCTTGACTTACGAACCACGAAGATCCCCACCTCTAGAGGTAGTGGGAACTCTTCACGCTTTGCAACTCTTAAGTAGGACCATGGGCCACTGCGGAAGAACTCCTGTGGCAACATGTGTGCCTGTCTCGGGAAAGTGTGACGGGCGGCAGGGGTGGATGAGCTGGTGGCTGTATGGGAGGGGGAGGACTGCTGGTGCGAGGAGGATGTAGGCGTGTGTGGCTCATCCCCTGCTGTGGGAAGAGGGGGGGTGGGTCTAGGGGGGATCACCTGAACTAGGTGCGGATCAGGGGGGATGCTCGGTACGGGGGGTGGTGGGGGGGAGGATGATCGAGGGATGGTGGGATGGGTGGAGGTACATGAAGGGTGTTGGGGGGGGGGAATGCTGGTGGCCCTGGAAATGGGGGGCTGTGGGCCAAGGTCAATGGGAGGGGGGCATGGGATGTGTTTTTTCTAGGTACCTTTTTTGAAAATTAGTTGCACATTGGCGACAAAGTCCTCCATGGGGTTAATTCCTGTTATTCATGAGTGACTTTTTGTTTATTTTTTCTACAAGAAGGCTGCAGAAAAGAAACTTCTTTCATCATACCTCTCTTGGGAACAACTTCAGAGGTAACTTATCTCTCTACTCGCATGTCTTGGGACAGCCAACAACAAGGTTGCTTGCAACAAGGTAACTTATCTCTCTTCAAGCATATGTCTTGGGACAGCCCACAAGAAGGTTTCCTACCAATTTGCAAGTGAAGCACTACCTTGGAAGGTGCTCTAGTAGACTATTTGCATCATATACCCCCCATGCACAGAGGGGATCCAAATAGAACAAGGAAGGGAATCTACAGATGGAGTAGGAACCACGACTCTAATTGACAAGTGTTGAGGGTGCCACTCCAACACCACATCTACAAAACTCTTATCCCTTTGAATCACAGACCCAAATCCCTTTTAATATTATCGGGATTGGCCTTTAGAAACATTAAAACATCATCGGCCAAAGCTTGGCCAACCAATTGTTCTGCTGAAGGTAGAGGAATACCAACCACCTCACCATTAGTGACTAGATGAGACGACATTGTCGAAATTGGATGAGTGGCTAGAGGAAAGGAAAAAGGAATCAAAGGACAACCCTGCTAACATATGTGAAGAGTGAAAGGTTTAGTAGCATTGCCATTAAGCAAACCTTTGGGAAAAGAATACAAATTGATAGTGCAAATCAATCTAGACACAAACACACACTCTCTCTCTTTTTGTGAAGAAGCTTCAATTTAATGAGAATATTTACATCAAGCCTTCTGGCTAGCCAGTGAAAATCACAACAATGCCAATGGGATTGTAGCTCAAGTGGTTTGAGCATGTGGGTGTGTACATGGGTGTATAAGTTCAAACCTTGGGTACACCCTTGGAGCATCTTTCAAATTTCAAGCCTTCTGAAAAAGACACACACACACACACTCAAAGAAATCATAAAAAGCCAAAAGACTACCAAAACACAACACACAAATATACTTCAGCTATGTATGCATTCCCACACACCTTGCCCCTGTGCAAACCCCCATGCTCTACAACCCCCCAAAATGGATGGTATAATGATGAATGCAGGGATACTCATACACACCTATAGAGAGAGATTGCTTTGGGCACTTAGACATATAGCCAAGCAAGGACGCTCTTTAGACACCTAGTGCAGAAGAAGAAGTGAGACTACTTAGCAAAAATAGAGACAAAGATATACCAACTATTTTTGGGATGGGATAGCAAAAGAGCATGGAGAATGTTTCGTGAGAGACAGCCCCCTATACATTGGTTCCATTATGGGAGATAGTTATATGATGTGCCAAGACAGACACCCATACAATCTCCATAGGCCCACAAACCAATGTACTCATCGTTCTTCACTACTAGTAAGATTGTTAGAGAGGCGATCTATAAACTATAGAATGGGAGAGCACAAGATGAGGATGGTCTAGTGGCAGAGCATGTCTCACATGCATATGACACACTGGAACCCATATTGGTAGGAATGTTCAACAAAGCAATATGTAAGGGATTCATGGAAGAATGGTTAGACCTTACTATACTCCCACTCTTTAAGAGTGGAACCTCTTTGATTCCTAGTAACTATAGGATCATCATGATTGGCCACACACAGTGGCTAAGATATATGGATTGATACTGGAGCATGAGTTTAGTGCATGGGCTGAGATGCAAGGCAGGAAAACACATGGGAAAGCTGGTTTTAGGCATGTATACACCACATTGGATCATATTTTCACACTCGGGGACATCATTGAGGAGGGCCGAGCTTGAGACGAGAACTTTTCATGCAAAGATTGCAAGAGCTTGGAGTGCTAGAAGGTATATACTAGGGCATTCATACATTGTACGAGAAAGTGACAAACCATATGCACACACCTAGGGGGATGTCTAAGAGGACCGATAGCACCATAGGAGAAAAACAGGGATGCCCACTTTCACCCACACTATTTTGACTATACATAGATGAGGTGTCTGACTACATTGATAGAGGAGGTGGAGCTAGAGCTAGCCTAGCTGGAGTGTTAATATCGATACTATTGTATGCATATGATATTGTACTTATTTCAGACTCACCAAAGGGCTTACAACATCACTTGGATGCACTATATACCTTTTGCAAAGATAGAGATCTCATAGAGAATCTTAGAAAAACCAAAGTCATGGTATTCAACACCTTGGCAACATGGGTGACCCGATTTATATATCAACTCACATTTGGGGGAAATGTAGTGGAGCATGTGAGAGAATATGTATACCTAGAAATCACTTTCTTTGGCCCCAAATTTTCACCGAGGGGGGTAGTTGAGGCTTGTTTGGCGCAAGGCTATGTAGCACTAGGGGTCCTTGAGAGCTAGTGTGCCCATATATAGAATCATGAACCTTGTATTAAACTATGGTTATTTGACACACTAGTCACACCTACTCTTTTGTATGGAGTGGAGGTCTAGGGTTGCAACCTATATCATAGACGATTGAGCCCGCTCACTAACCAGATTGGCCCACGGAGAGACCATTATGGTGGTTGGGACTGCATAGAGGGACCATTGATGATGATGATATCATGCATGATCAGGAGTAAGCCCTCCACCCCTCTCCCTATCATCAGAGCAAAGCTAGGGGCAGCACCTATGGTTGTGGAGGCACTCTTTAGAGACACAAGATATGGGAGCTTCCATGCCCCAAATATCCCAGATTGGCATTGACTTCCCAACACAGCTAGCACAGGCAGGTGAGAGGGATTGTTGGTACTCACAAATGGCCACTTGGATGAGCTTACATGGGGCTAGACATCAACCATCTCCTGCCCTTTGATTAAAGACCAGATTGTCCTACACTCCCTCTTAGTTGATCTCAGTTAAATTTAGTCATTAGGGCCAATGTTTTGAGAGTTGAGAGAAGGAGAACTTGGATCTAGCTGCGGCTCCCTCTAGGTCTGAAGATGGAGTTTTACTAGAGCCACTTCCTACACCTCTCTAAGGATGGATTTGTTGTCTGACTATAGTATATGGACATGCACCTCTCCCACAATATGCGGGCTGTATTGGATAGATGCACGTCTCCTCCCATTAGTTGAGGATAGAGACATGCAGATGGACAAATATTCCAGCAAAGGATAGGATATGCTAGCTTTGTGATGACACAGAGCTTGAGACGGAGGAGCACTACATATGCAGATGTACAATGTACTATGACATACAGGGAAGGTATCTACTATCATTGCCTTTTCCATGAGGGCTTTGAACATGTCATAAAGTATGAGCACTAGAGATGTCTAGGGCTTTTCCTCATGGAGCTCCAAAGGCGCAGCACTATTGCAAGACATGAGGCCAGCTTTCCCAAAGAGACTCAAGTGGAGAGCAATGATGGATTTTTTTCATAGATGAGACCCCATAGGCACTATTAGCTCAGTAGACATAAATCCATCTCACCAGACTACCCCTTCTCCATGCCACGGAGTCACATTAGACAAGGCTATTGCACTTTGTTGACCATGGGGTCCGCGATTTTGGGACCCATACTATAGTCATCAGATCAGAGCCATCATTACGAGACACAGGAGACTCACCCCTCGATACATTAGCAAGACAACCTTGGATCACATCATGGTTGGGATCATATGTTAATCTTGACATTTAGAGAGAAGCTACTATAACTAGACATTTTATACATTCAGTTTTTTAGATATAGAGACATTTAGATGTTACCCTTATACTAGGATGCATTTTTCTTTGATGCATTTTTCTTTCCCTTTCATGATGAGATGACATTGGACAAAGATATACTTTGGTTTTGTATCATAGGCCACATTGGCCTTTCGTAGGTGTTAATATATCATTCATTCTTTATGGTCTCATAGGCCACTTTTCTTTCTTTCTTTCTTTCTTTCTATCTCTCTCTCCATAATGACTACGATTTCTAGTAAACAAACTTGGCCTCCAATTTTTGGGAGATCCATTGCAACAATTGCTTAGATTGAACATGAACACCCAAGGGGTAACCCAACTACCTTACAACATTGTCGCGTGGAATCACCACAGCTTGCCATTGCAAACACTACATATCCAATTCCGTAGAGCTAATGAAAGAGGATTTGGTTGCATTAATATGAAGGCAAAAGGCCTATCCAAAGCGATTCCATATATCCACTGCACTATGGAGGTTATCTCATTCTTCTTTCAGAATCATGAAAGTGTCATCTACTAATGATTGGCCCACAAAGTGTTACCCAAAGGGAAGAGAAAGACCAGCCAATTGTCTTGTGTCCATAAAATGGGATAGCATGGAGAGGATTGGATGGGTTGCTAGGGCAAAGAACAAGGGGCTCAAAGTGCAGCCCTGTTTGATGGATTACGCAAGAGTGAATGGCTCAATGACCCCACCATTAACCATGACCTGTAACCTCTTTCCCTAGTTAAAACTATAAAAAATCCCTACGAAAAAAACTCACGTTTCTTATTTTACCCCCTTTTGAAAGAAACTTACGAAATATGTTTCTAATGTTTCATTTCTTAACGTTTCTGATGTTTCTGGCTGCATCATGCCATAACAAATGACATCTTAGTATGTCACACTTTGATACTCAGTGACGATCATCATTGTGCATGGTTATGACTCATAGGCTGATTTTGGCCTTAGTAGATGTTAATATATCTATCTTTCTTTCTTTCTTTCTACTTGGACTTCTAGTTATGGATCCTATTAGGCTTGTGTAATAATGCATTGGCACAATCCAACCTCGTGTGGCCCTAAAGTTGTTTTTTGAGAAAGAGCTTTATTCAAAGGACAAGAAACTTCTGAACTTTAAAAAGCTTGAGATTATATTAGACTAATTTTGTGACTAAAATGCATCATTTTGGGATTTCCATGACAATTTGAATACCAATGATCTAATGCTGAAATATTGTCAAAGAACTTACATTGTCAGATATAGTCTCAATCACCTTCTTCTGTTTCTGTGAGTTACTAGTCAACTCATAGAGTTTCAAAATCCCATTCATATCAATCACAGCTAGCCGTGTGGAGTTGCAATTCAGCTCCATTCCTACAAAGTTAATGCAATTTCAAGCCATGTTGAAAGAGAAACAGGAAAATTTTGATCTGTTAACCACTATTGACTTGAAGCACTTTATAAACCATGTTCATTGTGGTTAGTCATCATCTTTTGTGAAGAAATTTTCTGCTAGTTGAATGAACAAAAGGAAAAATGCTATACCAGGCTGGCCGCTCCAATGGGTGACTAGGATATGTACAAACACAAGTGTCTAGAATTGATGATCAACTACAGAACAGCCTTGTTGCCTTCCCTCCTTATCATTGTATTGCTAGTGAGAAACTTTGCCTTAGACAAGATGCTTATGGAGACATTTTAAGCTTGTTCAGTAGTGCTGAAGAATATGTCACTGCTTATGGCTCATAATAAATTAGAGTTCACAATCAGTACCCAAGATAGTTTCACAAAGGTTATTTCACACAATCTCATAAAATTAACTTTCGATTAACATTTATTCATTGGTCTACACCTTTTGTTGCCTTCTATTGTGGTACTTCCTCTCCTACAGTCTACTCTCGCTCATTAGTGTACAATCTTCTTGCTAATATCTTTAGCACCTTTTGTTGGTGCCAGTCTTGTTTAATTTACTCCCTCGTTTTGCCTGAACTTCTTGAGTGTAGGTACGCAGTCTGTTTTTACATTGCCCCATCCAACTCCTTGGTGTTGTTTGCCCAATCCAACTCCTTTCTGTTGTTCAACTACTTCACGATTTGGACGGGCATATTTGGGACACTTGACAGACCAGTCAGAACCTTGAGAATCAATTCAGAGAGAGCTGTTGGAGAAACTCAGCCAAGGTCAATGCAATCATTCTTGCAAATTTGGTTCGAATTGTTAAAAGGGGATGAGACAAATATCCGTGGCTTGGGCTTCCTATTGTGCTGCATACTCAAGCATTTGTTGTAGTTGACAATGGAGCGAGATAAATATAAGAGCATTGGTGTGACATTGGGGGGAGGTGGGGGGGCGCGGGGAAGGGACACTAGCTTTGTTGTATTCACGGAGGAATTTTTAATATGATGGTTTCTATGGTGGTTACAAAATATTGACAGTCTAAGAGAGCATCATCATGCGCTCTACTTTATCTTAGTTTGTTCAGCTACGTACATGGGGTATTTGTTGAAAGACATCCCTCATTTCTTGGAGCTCTAGGTACATCTCTTGTCTCTTCTTAGTTTTTTCTATTTCTATGATATTTGGAGTGAAAATTGCTTGGGAGTAGTCACATATGGATCTGTAAAAAGCACACGTGGGGTCCATAGCCATTCTCAGCACTTAGCATTGTGTATTGTGGAATTATGCACTTAGTTGGCAGTTGTGTATCATGGAATTATGCAAGTAATTATCGTAAGGTTTGTGAGCAATGATTGCAACAGAAACACCCCTTTCCTAGCAGTATCACTAATGTGACTTTGGCTGTTATACCTATGTGAGTGTTTCTCACTGCGCAAAAAGGTGGCTAACAGCCGGTAGACGAGATGATCCCTTTAGGGTGGCTACTCTATCCCTAATGACTCAAGATCCCCCATCACTTTGTGATGAGATTCATAGTAGGAATGAACATATTACAACAACATTCCCCATACTTAGCCATGTGTCCACGGGTAGCCATGAAGTATGATGTGGCTACATACAAGCATCACAAAATTAAGTAATGTTGTGAGAAGCTCAGGTATCTTGCCATGTGGTTCTTCAATATTGGAGAGCCTAAAAATGGGTTGTTGCTCATATTCAATAAATAGGCAATGTTGTACTCATCTTCCTTTGGGCTACTTCATCCGAGACAGGGTTTTAGTTTTTCCCTATAAGATATTGCAGAATATGAGTACCGTCAGCTACAAGCAGTTTATACTCCATTTCTGAGAAATCACAAAAGCTCTTTCAACAACCATCACTCCAATAATCCCATCACTCTCTCTTTACTTTCGGCTCCTTTCACTAGATCAATGTTGTCACTGCCCTTAGTGGCACTACTCCTTACCATGTGCCTTGGGGAGGATCCATTGTTGCCATGTGATCAACTCTTGTTAGAAATGAGGATAGTGACTTCCATGCAGATGTTTAAGATTGGCATGGAAGTGGTACAAGTAATGAAATACCAATTATATTAAGCCAATAAGAAGATGCTTATTGTTGGGATGGAGGTGCTATTGCTGATGAAATGCTAATCATGTCAAGCCAAGTTAATATGAGTATGGTTTCCTAAATGAAAGAGCATCACATTGTGCCCATGAACATTTTAGAAGATATCATGAGCTATTGCTATGAAAAAGTTGCCTAATCATAAGAACTATAATATTCTTGACCAAAGATATTCTATTTCAGAGTTCTAAAATCATACGTGAACACATCATACCCTCACCTTGAGGCCTACATTGCAGAAGATCAGTGCTATCCAATGTAAGGTCTGGAAGGTTGAAACGATGAAGAATACCCGAGTCACGTCCCACCATTAAGAACCTTTTTGATGCACAAATACAACAAATTTGGTCAATGCTTTCCATCACTTGATCTCCTTTTCCCTGCACAATTCATCATATCAATGTCCTTACATATGAAATTGATGGTGAAAGTGTGATGGATGAAAACCACAAGAAAATGTCTATACAGCATACACAGTTTTACAGGTAATGAGGCTTTGAATCTTGGTTTCCCTCCTTTCCCATGGAAAACAAGGAACATGATTGTATGGGTCACAGATAGAGGCATATGAAAGACATATCAGAGGAGGCCTCTCTAGAGACTTGTATGGGACCCCATGGAGTGGATCTGGAGAGATCCCTTTGTAGAGACACCAAGGGATGTTCCCTTTTTCAGATACACCACCAGATTGGGAAAGAGGATACACGATCTTTGCTTTTTTGAATACACCACCAAATTAGGAAGGAGGATTTAGATAAGGAAGATTAGAGTGTTGTCAAATAGGACTTGGCATTGGATTGGATAGGGTTTCTCATTGGCATTCCTACCTAACTTCTGGAAGAGATTGGATGATAACTTTAGACCTAGAAAGATTTCACTCTTTCTATGGTTACCAATGCACAAAAGTCTAGCGATTGGTACTTGAGTTGGTTATGGTAGGGATCCATTTCCTTGTGTTAGATGTGGAAAGCTGGAGGAGAAACATAGACACTACATATGGGACTACCCTAGGACACACAATGTTTGGAGGAGAGCCCTCAGAATGGCCTTTCATGGCACAATAGAGTCTATGATTGTGATATGGGGGAAGGCTTGCTTGGGTCATGAGAAATCACAATCCATGCTACTAAGGCCTCAAAGATGCTTACGCTCGTAATGAAAGAGCCAAAAACCCACAGTACAAAACAAGTGATGAAAATCAACTTACAAATAATTGGCATCTCACAATATTGCAACCTAATAAAAATGCTTTATTGGGCATAGTCTCTTGATACAATCAAAACAAGCATGGGACCAAAACAATGCCACAAAGTAAATGTGAAGCACATTGTATGCAGGCATCCTACTCACAAAGTTCTTCAGACATAAACTCACTTCAATCACCCCCTTTTGGATAGGTTTAGACAAAATCACCACTTCAGTAGCTATGAAAAGGAAGTGTTGCTCGAACTCCAACCCAATACATCATATTACACTCAATGTGAAACGCATCTACCTCCTCAACTCATGGCTCATACACTACGAGCATCAATATCACTCAAAACAAAGAACTGAACACAATAATTGTGCAAACTAAGCCTTGTCATAAAATTAGATGCAAACAATGCAGTAGGCATGAGCCTAGAAAATCTTCAAGGTCCCTCCAAGAGCATTCGATGGAAGGATCTCATAATCCCACTGAAGTAATGGGTCCTTGGGAGGAGGTTTGGGAGTCAGAGACTCTACAACTTGGTTAGAAGCTGGGAGAAGGCCATATATCAAAGTTCTCTTCCACTTTTTGCACTTCTGGGGCTGTTGGCACATACCGACTATGTGGAATGCATTCATTTTTAATTCCGGTTTTGGAGTATAGAGTTACATTGCCCATTTGAGAGGCCTCCATTGGCAGCTTGAGATCATGGAGCTGGCAGAAATTCTTCCTCCACAAGATTTGCTTTCTTGGCACACTGCAGCTTCTTTGGTTCCCTTGTCAGTGATATAGACCTTTTGCATTTGTAGTCGTGTTGTACTTCTAAATTTTGTGTTTTGGTAATTAAAACAATTATCCTTCTGGGGAAAAAAAGACTCTTGTACTCTTGTACTTTCACAGTAATTAATTTTATGAAAAAAAAAGAGAGATACAGAGTTGACATGACTTAACATAAGAATGTATAAGACAGCAATAACAAGTTTTCTACCTTCATTTATGATCACTTTGCAAAATAGTAAAAAAGAGTTCACATGATCTGGGAAAGAAATGACCTGGCTACCTGACAAGGGGAAAGCCGCACATGGTTATCGATTTCGAATGTTTTGACATCAGTTGAAATATCTGTTGCTGGTGCCAACAATGAGTCCGCTTGTCTGGATGATTCATTTAAACAGCTTCGATAGTCCCATGAGTATATAGAGCGCTCTGATGATACAAACACAAAAGTCTGGAAACAGAGTTTCAGATAATTCATGCACACTAACACAATTTACCTAAGCAGTACTGACACTTGTGCTTCAAAACCTTATTGGAAGGACTGAGTTTCAGAATAAAAATGGGGATTGAAAAAACTATGAACTTTAACTTGTGAGCTATGGAAGTGTATCCATATTTCATTTTGAAGTTGATATGAAATACTTTAGAAGTTGCTAATATGTGTTAGGAGGCAGGTTGGCTTGATCCCAAGACACAATTCAACAGGTGAAAAGTATGAAAAGTGAAGTCAAAACTTGTCAACAACAGTGAGTGCAGAAAACATTCAGATCAAGGTATGGTGTTCGGCACAAATTTCTCAGAACAAATAAAGAGTCACTGATGCATACAATACATAATTCTTTAGCATGTGGAAAATCATCATTTCTGTCGAGGGGAGATCTTTTACTTCACAATCAAAAACACGGAAGAAACACATAATGATGCAGTCAAACTTGTTGCTCCAATTGAATGCAACCAAAAGCAGTGGAGGAATACACCAGTCAAAACTTTTTTCTCCAACTAAATGCAAACAAAGAGAGATTGCTGCAGCAGTTCACACAAGGCTGCTAGCTGCAGGGAAAGTTTTGAAGCAAATCTTTTGTATGACTGTATCTGTTAAGTTGATGAGAGCCATCTTTTTTGTGCTAGAAGCAATGTTTCTCCAACAAAAAGGGCTCCAACGAGAAAACACTTGCTTGGAAGGGAGCTTACTTTCCAGAATATACATTAATTTAGGTTCCTTTCCTCTCACTGCTAATCATATAACTAGGACTAAAATTGGTAAATGGTACGAGTCAACCATACAATCCCCCATCGGTCTCATGTCTTACCCTGCAGGATAGATGCATAGTCACACAGATGGTCTGGTATTATGGCCCATTGATTGTTCACACTACCATTGTATTTATGATGCACTTAGATGCTCTCTATAGGGTTCTTTGCACTTTGTAATTTTACCTCCGGGGGGTTTTCTTTGAGTTGTTATTAATAGACTTATTATTTCACCTAGAAATATATATAGGTGTAGATATATATATGGAATGACTACAATACGCAGTCCAAAGTTCCAAGAAATAATGCTAGCAATCATCTCCCATATGTGATAACACCCCTAGGTCCACTCTTGAGTGCAGGAAATCTAGCCAAGGGGACTTAGGCACCTTTTTCCACACTACCCCTCAAATGATCTGAACATATAGCTCACCAAATTGGTTTCTCACACAACCGCTGTATTTGTGATGTACTTAGCTACTATTTATAAGTTCCTTATACTTTGTATTTTACCCCGAGTTATGTTACTAGAATTTTTCTTTTCTCAAAAACAAAAATTCGGTAGGGGATCCTTCACTTCACTTCTTGCATCCCCTTGGAGGGTCCTGTCCAAAAGGTGGCCAAAAATGAGAAAAGGCAAGCTCGCTTGAAAATCCTCATATCCACATGTGGGGCCTCTATTCACAACCCAAGCTACTAACCCCCAAGTCACTACTATCATATTCTGAATTGTACCATGGAAGACTATCCTAGGGGACTCTCCCCCACACCTCTTGGACCCTGTGGCAGACCTAGAAATAGTGAATGTGTCTCCTTTATCTATTGACTTCTATTGCAAGCTACCAGGAAGCTGTCATAACCAAGCAAAGTGTTAACTACCAAGCTCATTTGTGCTACTAACCACATAAAGAGAGAAATTTTCATGGGTTTAAAACTGCCATCCCATCCTCTCCAAAATACACTCAGGAAGGCTGAAGAGAAACTTTATCTATCACAATGCTGGGCAGCACCACTATAACTAGCACTGCTCTAATCTTGCTCACATCTGTATCCTCTTCCCTGATCTCATAGTGCATGGGTTCGAGGCATATTCATTAGACTGTTATTTGTCACACAAGAAGCTGGGCAGCTCATTTAGGGCTCCCCTACTGTCTCCAATCTCATCCTTATCCCTATATATACTCCACTGCTCCAGAATGCAGGGCAGTTCCAAGACTATGAGGAGGAGGAGAGATGCTTTTCTCAGGACACAAGCTTTTGGCATTTTTTGTCTTTTCCAAACCCACATGGTTTGGTATAATAGACCTCCAGATTGGCTATTAATTCAAGCTCTGTAGTAGACTTCCCCTTGTCACATATTTCTTGATATGGAAGTCCTCTACAGGACTCTTTGTATTTTTCTTTTTGCCTTTGGATACTTTGTTCCAAGGAGTGTTAATAGACTTTCTACTTTTCTTTGAGAAAAAGGAAACTAGATGCAGTGCTGGTCATCATGCATTCTCATCCCTGTGTGGTATTGTACCATACATCTCATGCTTTCATTTAAGGATTCCATTTGTCATTCACCATTCAGTTTTTGAGTTATTATGTTATTCTTCACTGTTCATTGTGTTAGTGTTCATGCATTGTGTTTTCTCACTTCCACTCATTTGCACATTTTCAGATAGTCTTAGACAGCTAGAATATGCAATTATGGTGCTATTGCTGTTGTGTTTACACTGGTTACAGGTCCTGCTGCTGGTCTGAGCTGCTGTAACCTGTGTTTTTGGCTGTGGAAGCTTCCTCTACCTTGTGTTTTACCTATTCAGCCCCTTTTACACACAAGACAAACTGTCTAATTGCTGGTCAACACCTATTTTGCAGCAGACGACCTGTTAATCCTGATGTAATATTGGCTATACCCTGTCTTTTTTACTGCTGTGCCTCTTGTGGAGGAATCCTGTTGGGTTTGACTCGTGCCTACACTCATAGAGGAGTGTCGGTGATCCTTGGTAGGACATTGGGGCACTTTTCACTTTCCTTACGAGACGTCGTTTCCCGCAGCTTTATTCTCTTTTATTTTATGTGCCTATGCTACACAGTTTGGGCACTTATCGTGTTTTACACTTTTCGAGTGTGAACACACATTAGAAACCCTAAGGTTTAAGGTTGTACTTTGTACTTGCACAACACACTCTTTGATTATTGCATTGGGAGTCCTGTCTTCACTCTCACACTCTTCACTGTCAATTGTACTCTCAGCTGAGCTTCGATCTCTGTGCATCCTCTTAGCTCTCACATTTGGTATCACAGTAGAATTCAGCACCACCAGCTGAGATGCCACCTCCAGTGTCAGCAACTCCACTGCCATCAGCTGTCTTCAGCTCTAGCAGCTGCCACCAATCTACCAGTCTGAGCTGCCACCAGCTGCAAGTCCATCTCTAGCTCCGACTACCAAGCACCACAGTCCTGTCTGCCACAATAGCGCTACCACCTGCCCCAGGCACTGCTAGCCTCCAGCTCCATGTGCTCCTTCCTTGCCTGCCTGCACTCCAGTCCTTTGCGCCGCCACCTCCAACCCAATCCTGACGCTGCCCGCCATTCCCTCAGCCTGCCTGTGTGGGGCAACCTGCTTGCGCCGCCTGCCTACCCTCCAACTAGTTGCACTTGCGACTTGCAATAGTGCCCTGCCAGCTAAGCCACCAGTGCCACCACTTGTTCCGCCAAGTTTGCCAAGTCTGCCAACCTGGTCCAGCTCAGCTAAATAAAAAATAAGAGGTAAAAAGAAAAAAATAATTAATTTTTTATTTAGACGTGTCTAGGACACATTTATTGCAGAGATTTCATGAATTTTGGGCCAAAAATTTGGGGCTTTTGATGTTAGCTCAAACATTGGCAAATATACATCAATGTCAGTTTGTAATATACTGAATTTGTGCATTTTGGGACAATAAATTTTGGGGCTTTTGCACTTCTTGTGCTACTGAGCACTATTTGTGCATTGGACAGCGTGCACATTAGACAATTTTTGACAAAGTGTGATCAGATTTGCTAATTACAACAGGGTGCTTGCTTTAATTTCTAGAAATTCTCAAATTTCCAAGTTGGTATAGCTTGAAGTATTGCTCTTGTGCTCTTTGATTAATAACATTTACCATGGCCAATCAGGAGCAAGGTGATGTATTCAACAACTATTCTCTATGGTCTTTTATGATGAAAAATGTGTTGATAGCAAAGAATCTTTGGGATTATGTCAGTGGTCAACAAGTTCATTATGGAGTTGTGGCTCTTGCTACATCTTCTCTAGGAGGATGTGGTCAAAGGCCCACTTAGCCTACTTAGCGCCGCTCTAGCTTAGCCACTTCCCTAGAGATCAGTAGCACAAAAGGCTTGGGACACATGGGATGCTTGAAAGGTGAGAAGGATCGAAGCTTGCACGCGAGAGCTATGGCGGGAGAGCAAGAGCAAGAAAGAGAGAGACAAGAAATGGGAACTCCAACAGTCACAATGTGTGACCGGGCCTTCCTTTATTCAAACTGTCACTAAAAGAATAAAGAATAAAGTGACAGTGACGGGCGCCCGCCACCTGCAGTGTGCAGTGGCGGTGACTGTCAGTGTAGTAATACACGGGCGGCTAGGCGGAGGCGCCTTTACCCCCAACAACCTCCCACTTAAAGGCGAATCTGCCCTAGTGAGGAGTGAAAAGAAAAAGAAAAAAGACAATACAACATGTACACATGTACAACAGGATGAGGAAAGACATCATCTCATCCCACGCCCATCAACCTCCTGAGGAAGGCAAAGCGCTCTGTAGAGAGGCTTTTTGTGAGCAGATCTGCAGGATTCTGGTCAGTTGAGATCTTGACAAGATCAACAGACTTGTCCTCAACGACCCCACATATGAAGTGATACCTCACCTCAATGTGTTTCGTCTTCGCACGGAAGACCGGATTCTTGGCTAACTGAATAGCACTCATAGAATTCGAATGCAGTGTAGGGATAGCATCAATACCAAGGTCAACAACCAAACGACCCAACCAAATGGCCTCCTTGCAAGCCTTAGTGGCTGCAACATACTCAGTCTCTGTAGTAGAAAGGGCCATGCATTTCTGCACCCTAGACATCCAAGAAATAGCACCTCCAGCATATGTGAATACATAGCCGGAAGTGGACTTCCTACTATCTGCATGTCCTGCATAATCAGAGTCAGTGTACCCTACGACTCCTGTATCCTGGCTGCCATAGCATATGCACATATCTGCAGTGCCCTTCAAGTACCTCATGATACCCTTCACGGCATCCCAATGCTTCTTGCCAGGTGTAGCCATATAGCGTGCCATAACACCAACTGCAAAGGCAATATCTGGACGAGTGGCTATCATGGCATACATAAGACTGCCCACTGCGGATGCATAGCGAATCTTGGCCATCTGCTCATCTGTCTGCGGACAACCAACCTGTGATACCTTTACATAAGAAGGCAATGGACATCCAATAGGCTTTACGTCCTGCATGCGGAAGCGCTTAAGGACTTTATGAATGTACTCCCTCTGTGACAAGTAGAGGAGTCCCTGATGCTTGTCGCGTGTAATGCGCATACCAAGTATGTGAGTGGCCTGTCCTTCTTTCATCTCAAAGCTCTTCTTGAGCTCAGCCTTAAGAGCATCTAGCTCATCATGAGCTTTCCCTACTATTAGCATATCATCCATATAGAGTACCAAAATCAATAAAGAACCATCACGGGCTTTATTCGTGTAAAGACACGGATCCATAGCACTCCTGCTGTAGCCCTGTGACTGTATAAAGGCATCAAACTTATGATACCACTCCCTAGGTGCTTGCTTCAAGCCATAAAGACTTTTCTTCAATTTGCATACTAGGTGCTCCCTGCCAGGTTCTGCAAAGCCCTTAGGCTGCTCCATATAAATCTCATCATGCAAGTCCCCATGTAAGAAAGCCGTCTTGACATCCATCTGGTATAAATCCAAGTCAAGCTGAGCAACCAAAGCCAAGACTAAGCATAGGGTGGTCATTATAACCACAGGAGAAAAGACCTCATCAAAGTCCACACCATGCTCCTGCTTAAAACCGTTTGCTACCAATCTAGCCTTGTATGCCGGCTTGGGGTGTCCAGGGGTACTTTTCAGCTTGTACACCCACTTGCATGGCAGAGCCTTCTTGCCCTTAGGCAAGGAAACCAAATCCCAAGTCTCATTCTTATGCAAGGAGTCTATCTTAGACTCCATAGCCCTCTCCTAGGAGTGACTATCACCCCTGCGCATAGCCTCATCATAAGTGAAAGGCTCTCCTGCATCTGTAACCAAGATATTATGCATCGAGGGCTGAAATCTATCAGGCGGACGTCTGTCTCTAGTAGACCCCGTCTCATGGCAGGCTCTGCTGCCCGCCCAGCTGCCTGTCCAACACCTTGACCATGAGCATCTGCTGCAGCTGTAGGCTGTCCAACTGGCTGTGCGGGAGCTCTCGGCTCTTCCTGAAATATGACCCTGCGGATCTCAACAACTCTCTCAGGCTGTCTATGCATCCGGTGGTTCTAATAGGTGGACCTTGCCCCTCCTTGACTTACGAACCACGAAGATCCCCACCTCTAGAGGTAGTGGGAACTCTCCGCGCTCCGCAACTCGTAGGTAGGAACATGGGCCACTGCGGAAGAACTCTTGTGGCAGTAGCTGTGCCTGTCTCGGAAAAGTATGGCAGGTGGCAGGTGCGGATGAGTTGGTGGCTGTGTGGGTGGTGGGAGACTGCTGGTGTGCAGAGGAGGTAGGTGTGTGTGGCTCATCACCTCGTGTGGGAGGAGGGGGGGTGGGTCTGGGGGGGGCTTACTTGACCTTGGTGCGGATCAAGGGGGGTGCTCGGTAGGGGGAGTAATGGGGGTGAAGAGAATCGAGATATGGTGGGATGGCTAGAGATGCATGGCGAGTGTTGGGGGGGGATGGTGGCCCTGGCAAGGGGGGGATGTGGGCCAAGGTTAGTAGAGGGAGGGGGGGGGGATGGGATGTGGGGGGCTGGGTGAGGGGCTTGTGGGAACTTAGGCAAGGCAGTCTGTGGTGCATGTGGAGAATGTGGGGGGCTGCGGTCCTGTCGGGTGGGGAGGACAGGGGGGGCTGTGGAGTGCTCTGTCGAGAGGGGGCCGCTCGCCCGCCAACACCCTGCTGATGAGGCTGGGTCTGAGGAGCTGGCTGCGCCCCCCCTTGCTGTCTCCCTCTTTGTCGTCTCTGGACCCGTGTGAAACCGTCAGCATCCACCTGTGGACCTGTGGGCGGAGACGCCTTGGCTCCGAAACGCGTACAAACTGCTGCCTGATGCCCAAAGTCATGGCAGCGCAGGCACTGCCCTAGTTGCCCAGTCACAATGACCTGCTGCATAAAGGAGTGCCCACCTACCTCAATCTCTAGGAACTGTGGGATATTCTTGACCTCTTTCACTGCCACCCATACCTTTGGGACCCCTGCAGCTGTCACTGCATCCGCGAAGGACGCGGGAAGGATAGTGCCGAAGAGCCGCCTAAAGTCTTCCACCAACTGGCGATACTCAATCGCCAGGCTGGGGAAAAGAAGGGTGACCGAGTGCCGAAGAAACCTGTTGTGGAGTGCAAACGCCTCCACAGTAAAGCCACTGTACCAAGGGACCATGTATATGACCCCCTTCGTGGATGCATATGGTGACTAGCGAGTAGCTCGCGAGCTGCGTCTGCCGAGTTGAGGCGGACCATGAAGATCCCTTGGCCCAATAGGACCACCTCCATGATCTGTACTATGCCGATACACAGCGTGGAGTGAAGCCAGTCCCGAAGCTAGGCCCTGGTTGGGGAATGTCCTACTACTTGACCATAAATCGCTGTTTCCATTAGCTCCAGCTCTTTAGCTCGGACGGCTAAGAGTTGCTCCTCAGAGAGTACTACGCGCAAGGTGTTCGACTGGGGGGTACTCGGTGAGTGCACCGGCGTCTGACCATAGGTTTCCATTGCGTGTCCCTTCTGGGAGAACCTACCTATCGCGCTGCTATGCTACTGCATGGGGAGTTGCTGCAGGGGGAGGGAGAAACTGGAGGGGGAAGGGGGGGTGTTGATGGCGAAAAGGGGGGGGGTTTCTGTTTTCGATGGCGGTGGGTTGCAGCCTGATAGAGGGCCAGGCCTCTCAGCAAGACAGCACGCGGGGGGCGGGGGGTTGGGAGGGAGGAAAAAAAGATAGGCGGGGGGGCGGGGGGGGTAGGGGGGATGCAGGCGGCGCACAGGGAGCTGGCGAATGGCTCTGGCGAAGGCAAGAAAGATGGGCGCAGGTGGTTCTTGTCGATGGCGAGGGAGGGAGTCGCTGGCGAAGGCGCTGTACTGGCGGGGCACGACGAAACAACGGGACGGGGCGGGCCGGGGCACAACGAACAGGCGGGCAGGGGCACAACGAACAGGCGGGCTGGGGCACAGCGACGTGACGGGCAGGAGAGCTAAAACCAGAAACTTTTAGGAAAAAGGTGCTAGAGTCCCAAGTCCTGAGAAAAACATCTCCCCCCTTCCTCATAGTCTCCAAGCTGCCCTGTATTCTCTCCCATCTCCCATGAAGAGTATGTATAGCCTCTATCCAGATCCTGGGAGAGAGTCTCTACAATAGATATGTCCAAAAAATCAATAGCTTGGCTACATTTGGTTGTCCATATGTACCAAGATATAATGCTAGCTATGAGCTCCCATCTATGACCATGCCCCTAAGTCCATAGTGTCTGAGAAATCTGGCATAAAATTCAGGCTCACAAGCTGCCTCTCTTGACACCCTGTACATCCTCATAACCACAAGCTGGGCCACTGTCAATGGCCCATGCAAGTATCCCCCACGTAGCAATCATAGAATCTATAGTGCCATGAAACACCATTCTGAGGGCTCTCCTCTAGACCTCTTGAGCCCGTGGGCAAACCTGGAAGCACTTCCTCTGAGTCTTCTCATGATCCCCACATCTAGTGTAAGGAATAGGGTCTCTACCATAGCCAAGCCATGTACCAACGGCTAAACTCCTGTATGCTAGTAACCAAAGAAAGATTGAAATCTTTCTTGGTCTAAAGTTGTCCTCCAATCCCCTCGAGAAGTCTACTAGGAAAGTCCGTGATATACCCTGGATATTCCGATGCTCAGTTGGAACTGGCACCACTCTGGTTGCCCATCTGTATTCTCCTCCCCAAACTAGTGGTATAGCCAAAGAAGGGGACATCCTAAGGCATCTCTGCAAATGGATCTCTCCATACTCACTCCCCAGGATCCCACTGAAGCCTCCGTAGCAGCCTCCTCCCATATGCCCAATGTCTCCATCCATCTTCCTTACAAGTCTAGAGGTCTGGGTCTAAATACCAAGTCCTATCACGATGAGCCACAACTCTAATCCTTTGTCAAGAGCATCCTCTGAACTCTAACTGATCTAGATCCTCTCACCTAAGTCTGCAATCCATCTCTACTGAAAAAGTAAACACACTCTCTCCACTGGTGGCTACCACTGAAAGAAGGATCTCTTCTCTAGTAAAGAGCCCTATCCATGTCTGATCTGTCACTATGTCATTTCTCCATTCAAGGGGCAAGGCCTCCCTGATGCTCTCCATTATAACTCTGACCCCCCTGATACCTTGAAGTCTTTGTCTTTGTATATGGGCTGGCAGTTCCTGAAAGGCATATTACTCCCCCACCATAGAAGCTAGATGTGCCAAGAGCCTCCCCCAAGATAGGAGGGTCCTCTCCCCAATGGTGTGCACAACCTCTCTCTGTCTTGAGGAGCTGATAAAAAAGAAGTGCGTGCCTCAGCTTCTCTTCAACACTCACTAGGTCAAGCAGCAGGGACTGATGGGAGGCAGCAGGGGTGACAAACAACAAGGGACAGGTAGAGAGGTGAGTAATCAGGCTATTATGGTGGCATATAGGCAGCATAGGGGTTGCGGGAGGCAGCGGTGTGAGTTGCAATTGGACTCTAGACTCACAAACGGTCTTGCAGGCCAAACTAGGGTAAGGATAATACAATGGGGATCTCTAATGCTTCTTCAAAGCCTTTATTGGCTTACAGTCATGGCTCCATAGGAGGTGGAGAAGAAGGCAGGATAATCTTGGGTGGATATTGTAAAGAAATAGCCTTCAAGGTCAACTCCCCCTACAATTAATGAGGAGCAACAATAAGGACGAATTTCTAATGCTTATTCAAAGCCTTTATTGATTAATGACCATAGATTGGCTGAGTCAACTGGGGGATCAAGTTTGTGCAATCCTGCCGAATTGCTTTTTTTTTTTTTGGTAAAAGGTAATTGTATTAACTACGAAAAAAAATTACACGATTACAAGACATAGGATGGCTCTAGGCCATCGTGGATAAACTCACTTTACAGAAGATCCTGCCAAATTGTTTACCATTCAAGCAGGTTTGAAATTGTAATGTTTTGGAACTGCATCCACCTACAGTCAAAGCAGGTGACAATAGAGCTGAGGATGAAGAGAATAGCTAGGTTAGGAAGAGGGAAGATGGAAGGCAGAAACAAAGACTTTTTCACTAAACGTATTGTTCAAAGAAGTAATATTAAAAAATGTTCATTAGCCAGAACATGCCAATTTACTATGAACTATCTGACGTCCTCATCAAAATAAGAAAACTAGATCAAAAGACACAAGAATGCAGTACGAGGGAACTATAGTATAGACAAATAAAACAGATTTCAGACTTACATTGTTCATAGTTAGGAATAAAGGCTCGACATTAGTTATTTTGGTTGCTATAGATTGTCCATAACAATTGCATATAGAGAGGTGGCAGTTATCTGATCCGTCTCCCTGTTAATCACGAAACTAATCACAGCCATGTATCATGCACTTAGCTAAGCTCGATTTCTCTCAATATCACTGTACATATATATGTTCATTTAACTGATGTGATGCAGCTGAATATATGTTCAAGCGAGAAGATTACAGCAGCTGAATATATGTTCATATCAAGATACAATTCAAGGCTTAAAAGTTTAAGTTATGAAAGGCAAGTACGATGGAGAAACAAGGAAGCACACGACACATGTGCAGCATCAAGAATTCTATACAATCTAAGGGCAAAGGCCAAGGAGTGCACTAGTATTAAACTATGTGTACTACACACATTCAAGGGGTAATATGAGAACCTGTTACCTATGAATTATACTTAGATGCATAGTCTCTTTTTCCTTAAAGAAGCATGATGTTTTTCTAGCCCAATCAAAACCCCTTTCGTAAATACATTTATGTCAATAGTATCTTTGTTTGGTAAGAACCCCCAGCGCCAAGATGGGCAAGATATGATCTCAGACAAAAAGCCCTGAATCAGATGTTAGAACTTGTCCAAAAGACATGGACAAGCAAGCAGACAGCTTCAACATCATACAACTTATCAGGGGAACCATAATCCAACATGCAGCTTACCAGAGAGTTTCAGATTTCACGTACCAGAGTGGCAAGTACACAAAATTCTTCACTTCCACGAATAGCAATCAAGCCCTTGAAAAACTTGGAGTGCCTGAAAACCAAAAAGCAAACATTTTAAGAAACCTCAAAGTTGGAAGATATTCAAATGAATCACTGACTTTCCCAACCAAGCCTACAAGAGATCTTGACTGGATGACATGCCCAGTAGGGGCTTCCTTGTTCCAGTGAAGGTATACTAATGAAAGGTATTCCTGATGAATATCATCATCATGATCTACTAGAAATTAGCCAGGTGTCTATGCAATGACAATCCCACAGCTCTACGGCACTTTGTGATGTGTCCCAAACCATGCCAAGTAGCCCCGACTGTGTGTATGAGGTCTTTAGCCAACAACCTGTATAGGATTTGAATGTGCACATATATTTGAAAGTAATCTCTTAAAAGAACTAACAACTGTACAGTATAAAGTATTTTGAATGCTAGCCAATAAAGTAGCACTGATCACCAGCATTACTGGTTTTGCCTTCTACAATCAGCACCTTGACTTAATATGAACAGTAGTGAGATTTTGGAGTTCGTGCACATGATCCAAGAGGGGATGTTAGTGTTCATGGTCATGTCCTAGTTATGAGCCCTACACTGAGTAAGTGAGGACATTAGGAGCTTTGTCCAGGTATGCTCATTTTGGTCACTTTTGGTATTATATTCCTTTGTCCCTATTTTTTAGGTCCCATCCATCTTTTTAGCCTGCATCATCATCTAAGAGTACTTTAGGGTTTCTTCAAGGTTATGCCACCGGAGAGTATTCTACAGTTTCTTACCTATTTATAGGCACACCTGTCAATTGGTCATTATCACCTACTTCCATCTCTCACAAATCTTCGTCTAAATCCTAGATAAAGTCTTTGTAGTGGATATGTCCAATGAATCTAAAGCATGGCCGCATCTAGCAGTCCATAAATACCAAGCAATAATGCTAGCTATGAGCTCCCATTTGTGACACTACCCCTAGGTCCACACCGTTTGTGAGAAATCTCACATGAAAATCATGCACACAAGCTGCCCCGAGACAAGGTAAGCATGACACCCTTGTAAATCCTCATATCCGCAGACTGAACCTCTATTTGTGGCCCAAGCAACTGTCCCCCATGTAACAATCATAGTATATAGTGCCATGAAACGTCATCCTATGCGCTGTCCCTCAAAACTCTTGAGCCCCAGGGAAATCCCAGATGTAGTGCCTAAATCTCCCCTAGCTCCCTGCATCTACAAGGGGCACAGTCTCTGCCGCAATCTATATACTGACTGCTAGACTCCTATGTGCTAGTAACCAAAATTCCTTGGAAATATGCACCTCCAAACTGGAATATACTCAACCCACTGTACATGACTTTGTGCAGCCAGCATAGAAGATTGTTTTAACATTTTCTTATTATTTCCTTTTGGCTTGGTTCATTTGTATGTAGTTGAGGTGAATCTTTTATGAGTCTAGCGCGATAGCAGTTCCCTGCGCCAACAAGCTTCTGCTGCTGCATGGCACCCCTGTCTTCGAGGCACTTCTCCCGTGACGAAGCCTGCAAACTCTCACTACCTCCACGGGTGACGCGGCAGCCATGTCCTCGCCTGAAGCTCTGATACTTCTTTACGGGTGCGTGGTCAAGGACACATTCAGGAAGAAATATGCAGAAGAAATGGACAGAAGATGATGGCCTTTAACCTAGGCGACTTACAACTCTCTCACAGCCCTGATGCATGCACGATCCTATCAAATGCAAACACAAGGAGATCATTTCAAAATACACCAGGAAAAATTGAGGTAGCTGGAGGAAGCCAAAAATCAAAACATCTGCCTGTGCAAATTCTGTTATAAAATTTGCCCTTGTGTGAGCTGTAAAATCTTATTGGGCCTGTGGCAGGGACCATTCTAAGAAGCTATTGACATGTTGTGGTGGTTCCACCCTCTGCCTCATGCAAGGAAGACCTCCCCAGTCGACCTGCTCCATCCTATGCTGCATGTTCATACCACTAGCATTTGTTGCTCTCTCCATCTGTAGCAACATTCCCCCCTGTATCACAGCAGCTAGATTGGTAGTCCCCCAGCAGTGACGCACAATGGAAACCTCTGGTCAGATGCCGGAGCATTCTGTGAGTGCCCCCCAATCAAACACCTTGTGCGTCGTCCTCTCTGAGGAACAACTCCTTTCCATCCGTGCCAGAGAGCTTGAACTGAAAGAAACAACAATGTATGGACAGGTCGTAGGACACTCTCCATCTAGGGCCAAGCTTCGGGATTGGCTTCACTCCATGCTACGCATTGGCACAGCGTAGATTGCAAAGGCAGTTCTCATGGGTCAGGGGATCTTCATGGTTTGACTCACCTTTGTGGATGCAGCCCACGAGCTAGTCGATAGCTCACCTTATAACTCCACGAAGGGGGTCATTTACATGGTTCCCTGGTATAGTGGCTTCACAGTGGAGGAGTTCGCGCCCCACAACAGGTTTCCTAGACACCTGGTCACCCTTCTATTCGCTGTACTAGCAATAGAGTATCATTAGTTAGTGGAGGACTTTGGACGGCTTTTTGGCACAGTTCTTCCTCCCTCCTTCGCTGATGCAATAAGACAACCGCAGGAGTCCCAAAGGTACGGGTGGCTGTAAAAGATACAAAGAACATACCCAAGTTTCTTGAGATTGAGGCAAGTTGACACTCTTTCAGGTAGCAGGTTATTGTGACAGGGTAGCCTGGTCAGTGTCTACGATGCCATGACTTTGGGCATTAGATAGCAGACTACACGTGTTTTGGAGCCAACGCAGCTCAGCCAGCACAACCACAGGTGGATGCTGACAGTTTCACATGGGTCCAGCAACAACAGAGAGGGAGACAGCAGGGGAGGCCTCAGCCAACACCTGAGACATAGCCACAGAATCAGAGAGCACGAGGGCAGGTGACGGGCCCCCGTCAGAACACCCCGCAGCACCCCCCCACTTGTCCCACCCAACAGGATCACATGCCTCCACCCCCACCACCCACGAGGAGTCTCAGCCCCCCCCCCCCCAACACAAGATCCCCCAGCCCCCATGCCCACCCCTCCCCTCATGGATCCCCCCCGACCCTATCCCATAGCCTCCCCCTTCTCCAGGGCCACTCGCCTCCCCTCACACCCGCCTCATATGTGTGATCACCCCACCACCCCTTACTCGTCCTCTTCCCCACCTTCTTCCCCGCCAAATCAGTCCCTCCTGATCCTCACCCAGTACATGTGTCCCCGCCCCCCCTCCCCTCTCCGCCCCCATCCATTCGCCCCCTTCCCACAGGGGGTGAGGAGCCTCACACGCCCATATCCTCTACTCATCAACAGAGCACAGCTCCCCCCCCCCCCCCCCCCCCCCCACACGCAGCCACCAGCTCATCTCGTCTAGCCGCCCACCACACCTTCCCTCAACAGGCGCAATTGCTCCCAGAGGAGTTTTTCCATAGTGGTCAGTGGTCTTATTTGAGAGTTGTGGAGCACAGAGAGTTTCCACCACCTCTGGAGGTGGGGATCTTTGTGGTCTGCAATTCACGAAGCGACAAGGTCCATTTACTTACACCACTGGATGGACCAGACTATGCTTTCTTCTTTCAGACCTCTCATTCAGGAGACATCTCCCAGTGGATGGGAGAAGGAGGACTAGCGCTCTTTTCCCAACAGTGGCTAGGGTGCATGATGGACATTAACTGGTGGGCTAGAGCCGAGGTCCCATATCTAAGCGTTATTTTTCAAGCCCTCGAGAGTGGAGTTCACCGATGGATGTGATTGAGTGGCCCCTCGCACATGCTGCTTGCTTCTACCAGTGTACAGAGTCACCCCTCTCAGCATGACTGATAGATGCCCTAGTGGTACCGCCTGGAGCATCTATCATCCCCATGGTCCGGCCGCCCGAGAGCCACCATGGGGGAATGGAGTTCACCCTCCAAGACTACATCTAATCACATTCGCATGCCCCCATAGCTCTTCCTCTTAATCAACAACTTCCATGCCATGTTCGGCCAGTCATAGGTTTCCCCATAAGTATATACCTAGCATCTTGGAACGTGTTCGGCCAGTCATAGGTTTAGGAGCACAAGCTCACCCCCTCCTAGGCCCATCGGGTAGGGAAGGTACTTCCACGTAGCTCACACATCTACTGGGAGTACTCCATTGGTGCCCACAGTAGGAGTGGAGGTGTATGCATCTCTATTGGCCCCAAGCCTCACCACCTATGTACGAGACCACGAGACAATTGTGGAAGGGAGGGTCCTATGGATCAGACTGGATAT
The DNA here is from genome assembly GCF_053477565.2 of Lygodium microphyllum. Lineage (NCBI taxonomy): Eukaryota > Viridiplantae > Streptophyta > Polypodiopsida > Schizaeales > Lygodiaceae > Lygodium > Lygodium microphyllum. The sequence continues at coordinate 566,967 of NW_028229540.1, read as the reverse complement.
AGGGGACTCGTGCCTTGGAGTCCTCAATGTTTATGCTCCTATTGAGGTTAGGACACGGAACAAGTTTTGGGTAGAGATCGCAACAAGACTCCCAAAGGTGAACTCTTGGATTGTTGGAGGACACTTCAACAACCTGGAGGCCTTAGAGGACCAGCAGGGAAGAGACACAGATTACCAGGGTATGGCGGGGGAGGAGCAAGAGGCATGGGAGGTCTTCCTCGTCACAATAGGAGCACGTGATGCTTGGCGGGACCCAAATTTCCACATGAGGGAGAGGTTGCTGGACTTCTCTTGGGGATATAGGCAGCTGGGCGGAGCTCTTTTGGAGTGGCTGGACAGGTTCTACGTGGGAGAGTGGGGGTGCTCTCGCGGAGGCTAGGTAGGGTAGTTGGTTGGTACCACTTTGTTTGATCACTGCCCGGTTCTCCTCAATCTTGATGCTTCTGCTTCAGCCCATGGCACGCGATCCTGTCGCATCCTAGACTCGATCTACAGGAGGGAGGAGGTGAGGAGGCAAATTGAGCAGCTATGGACTAGGGAGTGTGCCATCGCAAAGGAGGTTGCAGAGACCTTAGCCGAGCTGAGTAGGATCTTCCAGGAGGTAGCGCTACAGGCCAGGCAGCAGAGTTGGGAGAAGGAGAGAGCACTGCGGCGAGACCTGGCAGCTACGCAAAGACTACTCGAGGAGGCACCAAGGGATCCCACTCTCCACATGCAGGAGGTGCACGCATGGGCAGCCCTCACCAGCCACGAGGACAGGTGCTCTGAGTTCTCCTTCTGTATCTTAGCAGCTTTTTGGGCATGGGAGGGGGACACGATGTGCAGGGAATGTTTTCAGGTGCATTAGCCTGGCAAACATTCCAGGTGCATTAGCCTGGCACCTGAGGAGACTAGATTCACAGCCTCCATGATTAGCACGCGAGGATTCACTCTAGCCCAGATGAGGTGTTGGAGATTGCCACTGACTTCTACAGACAACTTTTTCAGCAGGAGGCAATCTTAGCTAGAGTACAATGATGTAGATAACAGGTCTGGGATTGCATTTTGCCCTTGGTCATAGAGGAGATGGGACGCTCCCTCCTAGAACCCTTCATAGAGAAGAAGCTAGCTGAGGCCTTCAATGCACAGGATGGGTAGAAATGCCTGGGAGAGGATGGTCTTTCTAAGGCCTTCTTCACTACCTACTGGGAGGTGGTGAAGGACCCCCTACTACTGGCCTTTCAAGAGATTTTCAGCTCAGGACGGATGCTAAGGAGTTTATCAATAGGTTTTGTTAGTCTCCTCCCCAAAGGGGAGATCAGTTGGAGCTATCCCAATGGAGACCAATCACCTTGTTGTCAGTGGCCTTAAGGTCCTAGCCAAGATGATCAGGAGTCGACTCTGCCCCGTGCTTCCAAACATCATTCATGACACCCAGACAGGTTTTGTCTAGGATAGGAGCATCCTAGATAATGTCTTCACTTTTTTCGAGGCAACCAAGTGGGCTCAACACAGTGGTCAAGGATTGGTAGTACTCCTAGACTTTGAGAAGGCCTATGACAAGGTTGATTGAGACTTCTTAGAGGGCACCATGGCGAGCCTAGGTTTCCCCCAAGCATGGATTTGCAGGGTTTCTGCACTTTACGAATTGGCTACTATCAGGGTTCTCACTGGTGGCAGGAGGAGGGAGGAGTTTTGGGTAGAGAGATCTGTCCGGCAAGGCTGCCCTCTTGCCCCATATCTGTTCCTACTCTTTGCGGAGGCGATGTCCTATTTCATCTGCTCACAAGTGAGCGCGCTACGTGGCCTCTGTCTTCTAGTGAGGGAGGAGACTGAGCTGCTGGACTCAAAGTATGCAGATGATACTGCTCTTTATGTAGAGGATGATGAGCTGATGTTGGAGAGAGTGAGACTAGCTCTGGAGGTATTTTGCACTGCAGCTGGAGCAAAAATCAATTGGCGAAAGTCGGTTGGTTTTCTTACAGATCCGGACTCCACCACGGAGTGAATTGTCTACTTGGGATTCAAATGGGTGTGTAGGGGACAGACCATGCGAAATATAGGGCTCTAGGTGGGGCTCCACATCACTCTTGCCCAGCAGTTTCTTCTAGTTCTCAACTCAAAAATCAACTAGCGAAAGTTGGTTGGTTTTCTTATAGATTCGGACTCCAGCACGGAGTGAAATGTCCACTTGGGATTCAGATGGGTGAGTAGGGGAGAGACCATCCGAAATCTAGGGTTCCAAGTGGGGCTTGACATCACTCCTGCCCAGCAGTTTCTTCCAGTTCTCGACTCTATTAGGCGGAAGCTAACCTACTCGAGCACTCTTCGCCTTTCTTTAGCGGGCCGAGCCCTGGTGGTCAACTAGGTCCTCCTAGCGATGGCTTGATAGATCGCCTCTTGTTGGTGTTTCTCCTTGTCTTGTGTGGTTCAGCTTCGCCACCTAGTGCAGAATTTTCTTTGAGCTGGCTCAAACGGTTCTAGGGACTCCCGAGCCAAGGTGGCATGGGATTACATCATCCGGCATCACTCTGAGGGAAGGCTTGGGATCATTGACTCAGAGTTCCAGAGCTTGGCCCTTTTGGGCAAGCTAGTGATCTGTGGTCTCACACCAGGAGGGCCGACCTAGAAGGTCCTTTTGCAGGAGGGTCTCTAGGAGTGTAGACCAAGGCTTGGCGGTGGTTGGAGGCCATCCTTGAGATGGATCTTCACGACTTCCCAGATCTTCCTTCCTCCTATGTTTACTTATAGTATGGCAAGGCCTTTGCAAGGCCCTAGTTCAGAGGCCCCCAGGATGCCAAGAGGAGATAGACCGCTAGCCGGTGGTCTGAAACCCTAGGTCAGAGATCCGAACGGGATACAGATAGATGAGCGATCCCACATCCAGTGGGCTGAGGTTGGCCCTGCTCGTACTATCAGGATGTGGAGGGAGGTGTACAGGATGGCGGATTAGGAGGTGTTGCAGTAACCCATGTGGCACACAGCCTTGGATGTATCTCGTGGGGGGACTTTTTGCTGGTAGGCAGTCAGTCGGGGCCGTCACCTCTTGTATGAGGCTAGGATACAGGACACGATTTTTCTCATCGAGGTTGGATCTTGTGCAATGGTCAACTTGGAGGCTTTACCCATCCGCCAAGTATTAGAGCCCACAGCAGAGCGCTTAGAGGTATGGGAGATCATAAGCAGTCTTACAGGATGACACATTTGGAAGGCACGCTGTCAGGTGGTTTTTGGCAGGGAGTGCCTTTTAGTATATGCGACTTTGGCAGAGCTTTGGACCTCCATCGTCTACTCCCTTCGCGGCCGGTGGGACTAGGTGCATGGTGAGTCTCAAGCCTATCAGGAACTCTATTTTCACTTTCTACGCACTGGGGGTGGCCATGACTTGTTCTTCATGATGCAAGCGGGCAGCCCCAGATGGGGATACACCCGTTTCCAAGTTTCCATGGCTTCTTGTCCCCATCCCCCCCAGACCATCTTGAGAGGCTTGTATACATGATGGATTTGTGATTTGCATCAGCTCCAGCTAGTCTGTTGAGCATGTGCACTTCATTGTATTCAACCTTTTGAGTAATATAAATAGCCACACTTTACTTGCAAAAAAAAAAAGTAGTTGAGGTGAGAGACTTTCTTTTCTTGGATGAAAGAAAGCAATGCAGGAGCTATCAAAGCAAGGACTTGAAGAATGTGCCTACCCATTTTGGTGAAACTTGATTTAAAGCCACACCAAAAATAGATCACTAGGTGCACCTCCACATGAAAAGACAAAAGTACACTACAAACAATACCCAGTTAGGGTTTTCCACATGGATGGGAACCTATCAGACGTTGAGCGCCCTGAGTGGAATAGGTCCTTATCTGAGCATGCTCACTGTAGGTGGAGATGACAAAATAGGACATTAACCAAGCAACTAACCCTTTCAATCTCTAGATAAGATATCTTCAGGACTAACCAAGAAGCCCTTCCCTATGAATTTTTCATGGCATAGATTCTTTGTTGTGTGATAGTTGACACAATTGAACCTGCAGCTTTATTGCCATTTGAGAAAGATAACCTTTTCTAAGATGGCTTGGCAGAGACACTCAAGCCCACACCTTAGATCAATCAGATTAGCATTTCTGTTTTTACAACTTTACAAGTGTGGATAATTATATTATTCAAAATACGAAAGCACAAGTATTCAACGATCTAGCTGGAGCTGAATGCCAGATAAATCAAATATATACAAGGCCTCTCAGGGCGGTCTAGGGGAGACGGAAAACAGAAGGCATGGTGGAAGGGTATAATACCATGGAAGGTTGCTATCCTAGGTGTGAAGGAACAGCTGCCAAAAATCCCAGTAAGTCTCTCTGAAGTTGCTTCTAAAGGCCTCGGAGGGAGTAGGTGATAGAGGATCAGATCTCCCAAAGAATCTCTCTGCTGAATATCAGCTGGAAGCAGGCTTTCCAAATATGCCACTGTGTGAGGCTCCTAATAAACACCCACATTTCCACCTTGGCGTTGTGGGCTCCAGCACTTTTCAGCTAGGCAAGGCCTCGAGACCCACCACTATGCGTGATCTAGCTTCAATGATGAAGATCGTGTCATGCATCTCCAGCTCATGCAGTAAGGGACATCCTTGACTAAGAGCCTGCCAATAGAAAGCTCCCCATGTAACATACTTGGAGCTAGGCTCTACTTGACAAAAGATCCAGCAAACTCTTCTCTAAACCAGCTGCATTTCCTCACATGACCACAAATAGTACTATGGGTTCAAGGGTGGCTGTGGCAATGCTAGCAAACCCCACCCCCTACATTTGAGCCGACCAGCTACCTATTACTAGATCACCATGGGCCACCATCCACAGGAAGTATGAGACCCTCCTCAATCGCCAACTATCCCTAAGCGCCTCCAGAAAGCGTATCCAAAGGGGTCCATGGGTGAAAAAACTCACTGCCATCTGTGAGACTGGAGAAGCAAGCCACATCCACTCTCCTGGATCCCAATCCAGCTCTCCCAAATCCATAGCTACCACTCCTAGATGTCCAAGCAAGTGAGGTACAAGTTAAGCTTCCACGACTTTCCCTGGAGTTCTATGACTCTAGGAAAGCTATTCCCTGTTGCTCTCCTGTATGGTGAAGGTGTGTAGGGGGGTGTAGCACACTACTACATGCATAGAGACACCTGATGGTGAAAACTAGGATGCCAAGGCATGGCCCAGTTGCACATGCTCTCTGTGAGGGAAGGCAAGCCACTCCTGTGGGATCGCTGCATTGATCTCCCACCATCTAGCCCCTATTCCCCACTGCATGCTGAAGGATTCCTACATCTGCAATAGTGTAGATGATAGAACGAGCAGGGCCAGCCTCCCAAGCAGCCCACAAAATGTGCACACATTTCCCAAGCTACAAGCCCTCTCTGTCCTTGAGTTGCCCATTCCAAAAGACTGGCTACTCTATCAATCTCCTCCTGAAACCACTGGGGTCTCTAGTCCAGCACCTTCTGCAAGAACTGCCAGACATGTAACAAGAACTGCACAGAAAAGAGGATTGCACTAGGGTGGTCGGAGCCGTAGTGAACATCCACCTTTGTGAGGGCCTCCAGTCCTCTCCTAGGTATGGTCAACATTCTTGGAAATCCTCTTGAACAAGAAGTTTCAAAGTCTGCCCACCTGGCAGGAGTCCTCAGACCACCAGCTTGCCCAAAAGGGCCCAACTCTGGTACTCTGGGGCAGTAATCCCCAAACCTTCCTTTGAGCAGTGTTTGATGATGGTTTGCTAGGCCACTTGAGCGAGAAATTCTGAAGCAGTATAACCGAGAAATGCAGGCTAAAGAAATCCACCACCATGAAGCTATGTTCCAAGGGGTTGCAAGGAAGACCAGATCAACTACTATATCTCTGCCAGCTGAGAGAGGAACTCTGTTCTAGTAGGTGAGCTTCTGCTGGATGGGATCTAACACAAAGACTAATTTTTGGGCTGCTGTGATGTCAAGTTTCACCTGGAACCCGACCTATCTGCCTGCCTCACCCATCTGAAGCCCAAATCAACTCACCAATCTGTGCTGGAGTTGGGATCCGTAAGAAAATGGACTTCTACCTGTTGATCTTCGCACCTGCTGCAGAGCATTTCAATAATTAAAATGGCTTTGTCAAAAGATGTATCTTCTGAATGCTTAATCTTCAAATATAGATAGCCCACCAGGCTTTTGATACTTCTTGAAGACACACTAGATATTACCACAGCTAGATGCACAAAAGTGCTTGAAGCCACACATGGAATGCATACTATATTGTGTTTGAACTGACATTAATGTTATCAGAGCTGCTTGATCCTGTACAAAAGGAGAGTCTCAGAATAGGGAACTGAAGTTCAACCAGTCCTTTGCAAACTATGATTATAATCATGTCCCTAGTCTCATGTGTGGAGACATTCTCTGCCACATCGAATGCCTTTCAAATCTGTAAAGAAAAGCTTCTCTTCTCAACAAAAGGCTGCTTAGAGATTATCCAGCTACCACTTCTCCAATTTGTTAGACCATGTGCATCTGACTCAATCTAAATTGGAGTGTCACGAAAGAAGTGCATGAATGTTCACAGGCACAAACCTTTAGTTGATAATATTGTTGTAACACATCCCAGGGGAATTTATATATGTAACAAAAAACGCACCTCTTCCCTGCCATTACATCCCAAAATATGACACAGAAATCTTTGCTGGCCTTTTTCTGGAAACCATAGACACATACGTTCTGATTGAAAAATGCCCATTTGTATTCTGGTCTGATATTTGCAAGATATATGTATGAGTCCACTGCTAAAGCTAGCTTCAAGCCACCTCCTTCCCATGCTATTGTGCTGCAAACCTCCAAAGCATTTTGAGAATTGGTTGACTTGAGAAAAAGAGAATTAGTAGCCATAAGCAACACCATGCTGTTACCATTCAGGCCATTAATCTTAGGATTACAGATGGAGAAGTATCAATTTAATGAAAATTTTTGTTGAAATGAGATCCCAAACCAAATAAGAACATCCTAATTATTTTTCAGGCATAAGCTGAGTATGTTTGAGCATAGAGCCACAAAATACTTTGTGTTGATGAGCACATTTGTTAAGAGTGTATTGGCATGACATAGGACCAAAAAATAACCTTTAAAATTTTCTGATTCAAGAATGGATTCTTTAGAATGTAAACCCCTAGTTCTTGTTACTTTGACTTCAACAACTAGTCTAGCAAGCCGCAGCTTATCTATCTCTCTATCCATCTGTAGTGTGTATGAGGTTGAATCAGATGCTCTACACACTCTGCTTATGTTCATACCATAAGAATAGGCTCTACTAGTTTACATTGGATGCTCTCAGTCACTCTAATTTCACTTTTTCCAGACATTTTGGATTTCTCTATGGCAGTAAAGAACAAGATGACAGCTTTTTCATGGAAGAAGGAGAACGAGCTCAGCACCTTTTTTGTTTCCACGGCAGTAACAATGACATCGCTCTCTTCAAAGTTACTGCAAGTATCCTGATTATAATGCATATACTCTGCAAGAAACGTGTTGGCACATTACAGAAGATGCTCCCAATCCAAGTCTTGAGAGTCATCTGACTACCCTGCTGCTTGAGCGTAGGACAAAGTGTGACTCATCTCTAAAGCACATGGCATTGTTTGCGATTCCCCACAGGGCAACACATTTGCCCCTTCCGCCAGGGAGGGGTCTACGCACATGGAATGCTTGACAAGGGGCTCAGCACACTCCATGTAAGCATTCAGAGTCCTTTCATCCTCCATGTCTCAAGTCTGTTCATGTGCACTGCAGAAATTCCAGGACATGCAGCAAACAGATGTGCTCCCACAGCGATCTCTGTTTTAGAGCTTTTGATGGTGGTCTGCTGCTGTTTGAACCCTACACCTTTCCACATGAAGGTTGAAACGTGCCTAAATCCTGTGCCTGTCAATGCAAAAGCTGTAAGACAGGTTGCACCTGACAACTGGTAATCTGTGTGACCTGTGCTTGTGTATCAGGTTGATGACATAGAAAACCCTAATGCTTGCAGAAACACGCTAGCGTGCAAGGAAAACGATGAACGGACTATGCGCAGGTAAGCTGATGAAAAGGGCTGCACACGGTGAATGACAGATAGGGCTGCCTCTGCAAAAGATACAAGTTGTTAGTTTCTCTTTGCAATAGATACAGGTTGTCACCGCAGCAGGTGCAAGGAGGCTAACTGCAAAAAGAGGGCACACAACAATTCAGGAAGGGCGCAGCAACTGGCCCACAGATGAGGGCTGGCAACTGGTAGGGTAGAGTACAGCATCTAGTGCATAGGTCAGGGCAGGATAACTGGTGCCCTCTCTCTCTCTCTCTCACACACACACACACACACACACATTGATATGTTTTCTTTTTATAGGACACTATTTCACTTTTTAGTGTTATAGGCATGCTTTTCATCTTTTCTCATTCTTCCAAATGAGAAACACACCATCATTGCATGTATTGCTCTGGTCTCGTAGGCTGCATTTACCTTTTAGAGATGTTATACTCTCTCTCTCTCTCTCTCTCTCTCAAAGCCTGACTGGATGACTGGACACTAGCATGAGGGCATTGGTGTGGACGATGGCGGGAGGAGGACTTCTGCCTGCGACTGGACACTGGCGTGAGGGCACTGGCATGAGGACGATGGCATGAGGATGACTGCCCAACTGCACGTTGGCATGAAGACGCTAGCGTGAGGACTGCCCGACTAGATGCTGGCGAACCGCTGACATGAGGCTATGGGATGCTGGCTGAAACAGATGTAGGAATGGTAGTGTGACAGACAGGTCACATGTGAGAGACAGGTGCTGACGTGTCTGGTGTGAGCTCCGACGCACTGATGTGAGTGCTGACGCAAAGGCATTGCTCTGTAGGGGCACATCTCTGCATAGAGAGACAGTCACTGTCCTACAGAGTCACATCTCTGCACAGGGAGACTCTGGCTGCCCTGGAAGCTGCAGAGGTATTGGTAGTTGTTTAGGAAGGGTCTACAGGGTCAATGCAAGCACGCTGATTGGCTGTCCTAGACTACGAGATGGCAGAGACTACTGACAAAGAAACCAGTGGACATGAGATCAAACTTGATACACAACCAATTGGACCAACCACAGGAGGCACTCCATCAGAAGGGCAGTACAAGACCCCCACTAAGGACGAAAAGTTCTACTATAGACAACAGAGAAGGAGAGCTCATGAAAATGCTGTTGAGCTAAAAATGCATTAGCTTCACTTAAATAGCCCCAAAACTTGCTTAATTAATGAAGAAACCTTGTTTATTTAAAAGAAACGCGATCCTAGAGAGTTTCTATGTCCCATAAGCACAAACCCACTTGGGAGGGCCCAAACTTTCTATAAATACAAATGCTGCCCTCCATTCAGTCTTCAATCTCGTCTTTGCAGATTTCAAGTGTTTTAGCTTGTTGCCCACACCCCGTTCATGGCGGACATCTTAGCCGAAGCTATCCATTGCTATCTTTTTTTTTGCAAATAAAGTGTGGTTAATTATATTACTTCAGAAAAAAACATAAATACAAGGAAGTGCTCATGCTCAACAGACTAGCTAGAGCTGATTTAGAGTCACAGATATATCAGATGTACAAGCCTCTCAAGGTGGTCTAGGGGGGATAGGAGCAAGAAGCCATGTAGGAGGGGTGTACCGCCATCTGGGGCTGCCTGCCTGTATCACGAAAAACAGGTCCTGGCTGCCCCAAGTGTGCATGGAATGACAACGGAGCTCCTGGCGAGCCCTAGACTCGCCCTGCACCTGGTCCCATCGGCAGCGGAGGGAGTGGATGATGGAGGTCCAGAGCTTTGCTAAGGTCGCCTATATTGAAAGTCTCTCTCCGCCAAAAGCCTCCTAACACCACGCCTTCCAGATGTGCCATCCAGTAAGACTCCCTATGATCTCCCAAACCTCACAGCGGTCTGTTGTGGGCTCTAGCACATGGGTAGAGCCTCCAAACCGACCACTGCGCACGACCCTGCCTCAATAATGAAAATCATGTCCTGCATCTCGGCCTCATACAAAAGGTGACAGCCTTGGCTGACTGCCTGCCAGTAGAAAGCTCCCCATGAGATACATCCAAGGCTGGGTGCAATATGGCGAAGGATGCAGCATGCTCCTCTCCACACGAGTTGTGTCGCCTCACATGACCAAACGCAGTGCTTTGGGTTTTCCAGAGGCTGCTATGTGCAGCGCTTACAATCTCTCTCCTTCTGTATTTGGGCTAGCCAACTTCCCACCGCCAAGCCTCCATCTGCCACTAGCCATAAGAAATACGATACCCTCCTCGGCCTCCAACTATCCCATAGATGCCGCTAGAAGGTGCATTGAAAAGGCTCCGTAATGCTGTGCTCCGCCCAGTGCCTACTATATGATGGCGCCCAATCCATGTTCTCTTGCATCAGTACGTGTTTGCCAATCCTGGTGGTGTACTCCAGGAAACTCGGTGGCTTCTTGGAAACCGCAGTGGCCGGCCATAGCCACTCTCCTGGATCCCACTCCAACTCATCAGATGGCCTGTCCTCCCAGATCCAGAGACGCCACTTCTTGAGCTCCTTCCAGAAGTTATAAGGGTCCACCAACCGCCATGTCTTCCCTTGAAGGCCAATCACCTAAATCCTCCTCCATGAAAGAACAGCTATCCCCTTGTCCTGCTGCCCTATGTCAAGGGCCAGACGCTCCCCCTCCTGCACGGTGAAAAAGGTCCCAGGTGGAGTGCCGCCCACTCTACCTGCTACTTATAGGGCTGTAGGGGGATACTTGCTGGTGAAAACCTAGCGGCCCATACCTCCCCAGGCTCTATCGGCTCTTGTATCGGGGCTCTATCGGCTCTATGATCCCAAGCCAAGACGAGGGGATAGCTAGCCTTTCATGGAAGAGGATCCGGGTGGTTGGCCTTTAGGGGAAGACATGGCAGTTGGACCCTTTGGTCTTTTGGCAGGAGCTCAGGGAAAGGTGCCTTTGGATCTTGGAAGGAAGGCCACTTGATGAGCTAGAGTGGGATCTAGGAGAATGGCTTTGGCCGGCCACTGTGGTCGCCAAGAAGTCACCGAGGTTCCTAGAGTACACCACCAGGATTGGTAGACACGTACTGATTCAGGAGGATATGGATTGGGTGCCATCACGTAGCAGGCATTGGGCGGACCACGTCTAGCAACTCAATCTCCTCTCTCACTAGAAGTCGAAGGCCGCATAATCTGCTCACACGTGTCCTGAGGAAGTGAGACATCGCCTCTGCAAAGAGTAGGAACAGGTACGGGGTCAGGGGGCAGCCCTGCCGGACCGATCTCTCTAGCTGAAACACCTCCCCTCACCTACCGTCTATGAGAACCGTGCTGGTGGCCGATCTGTAAGGTGTAGAGACCCGGCGAATCCAAGCCTTGGGGAGACCCAATCTCACCATGGTGCCCTTTAGGAAATCCCAGTCTACCCTGTCATAAGATTTCTCGAAATCCAAGAGTAGTACAACCAGTCTCTGCCCACTGTGCTAAGCCCACTTTGTCGCCTCAAAGAAGGTGAATACATTGTCTAGGATGCTCCTATCCTCAACAAAGCCTGTCTTTGTGTCATGAATGATGTTTGGAAGCACGGGGCATAGTTGACTACCAATCATCTTTGCCAATGCCTTATAGGCCACTGACAATAAGGTGATCGGTCTCCATTGGGAAAGCTCCAAACGGTCTCTCGCTTTGGGGAGAAGATTGATAAGGCCTGCCGAAAGACTCCCTGGCATTTTTCCTGAAGTGAAAATCTCCTAGAAGGCCATCAGTAGGGGGTCCTTCACCACCTCCCAGTAGGTAGTGATGAAGGCCTTAGAGAGGCCATTCTCTCTCGAGCATTTCTGCCCGTCCTATGTGTGGAAAGCCTCCTCTAATTCCTTCTCTATGAAGGGGGCTAGGAGGGAGCGTCTTATCTCCTCTGTAACGAGGGACAGGATGTGATCCCAAACTTGCTGTCTGCAACACTGGCCTTTTGTTGAGGCTATCTCCCGTCTCTAGACTATTACAGATGCCTTTTTCGGCGGGAGACAGCCTCAACCAAAGCTACCTGTGCCAAAGGTCAGGTAGCTCTGAAGGGAGGGGGGGGGGAACCGTGGGGAGGGGGGTGGGGGGTGTGGGCCCTCAGGTGAGGCGTCTTGCAACACCTCCGTGGGGGGTGGATGTGTGGGCCTGTGGTCCTACCGGGTGGGGCGGGGAGAGGGGGGCTGCGTGGTGCTCTATCAAGGGGGTGATACTCGCCCTCCTGCACTTTGCTGTCGTGGCTGTGTTTGAGGGGCTGGCTACAACCCCCCTTGCCGTCTCCCTCTCTGTCATCTCTGGACCCGTGTAAAGCCATCTGCGTCCACCTCCGGGCCTATTGGCGAAGCCGCCTTAGATCCGAAGCTCGTGCACTCTACTGCCATATGCCAAAAGTCATGGCACCGTAGGCAATCACAATGACTTGCTGCCTAAAGAAGTGTCTGCCTGCCTCAATCTCTAGAAACTGTGGTATATTCTTTGTCTCTTTCACTGCCACCCGTATCTTTGGGACTCCTGCGGGTGCCACTACATCCGCGAAAGAGGTGGAAAGGACCGTGCCAAAGAGCCATCCGAAGTCTTCCACAAGCTGGTGATACTCTTTTGCCCGTCTAAGGAACAGTAAGGTGACCGGGTGTCTGAGGAAACTGTTGTGGAGCATGAATGCCTCCCCTGTGAAGCCACTGTACTAGAGGACCATATGTATGACCCCCCTCGTAAAGACATAGGTTGAGCTAGCTAGTAGCTTACGCACTGCGTCTGCTGAGGTAAGTCGTACCATGAAGATCCCTTGACCCATTAGAACTGCCTCCGCTATCTGCGCTGTGCCGATGCGTAGTGTGGAGTGAAGCCAATCCCGAAGTTAGGCCCTGGATGGGGAATGTCCTACTACTTGACCAAAGATCATTGTTTCTTTAAGCTCTAGCTTTGTGGCGCGGACAGCTAAGAGTTGTTCCTCACATAGGATGACACGCAAGGTGTTTGACTGGGGGACACTCGTAGAATGCACTAGCGTGACCAGAGGTCTCCATTGCGTGTTCCTGCTAAGGACCTACCAATCTCATTGTCGTGCTACCAAGGGAGAAGGGGGGAGGTTGTTGCAAGAGGGAGGCAGCAACTGGGGGGGGGGGGGGGGGGGGGGGGGGCAGAACAAACTCTTTTGTGCCGGTGGGAAGGGGGGGGGGGTGCTGGACACTGCTGGAGGCCGGCCCCAAAAAATGTAAATATATTGTCCAGGATGCTCCTATCCTGGACAAGGCCTGTCTGTGTGTCATGGATGATGTCTAGAAGCACGGGGCGTAGTCGCCTACCAATCGTCTTTGCTAGTGCCTTATAGGCCACTAACAATAAGGTGATCAGTCTCCACTGGGAAAGCTCCAACCGATCCCCCCCCTTTGGGGAGAGGACTGATAAGGCCTGCCGGAAGATTCCCTTGCATCTGTCCTGAAGTGAAAATCTCCTAGAAAGCCATCAATAGGGGGTCCTTCACCACTTCCCAATAGGTAGTGAAGAAGGCCTTAGAAAGGCCATCCTCTCCCGGGCATTTCTGCCCGTCCTGTGTATGGAATGCCTCCTCTAGTTCCTTCTCTATGAAGGGGACTAGGAGGGAGCGTCCCATCTCCTCTATGACGAGGGACGGGATGTGATCCTAGACCTGCTCTCTACAACGCTGTCCTCTAGCTGAGGTTGTCTCCTGCTAGAAGAGACACCTGTAGTAGTCGGTGGCAATCTCCATCACCTTGTCCGAGCTAGAACGAGTCCTCCCATACTAATCCTGAAGGCTACGTATCTGCTCTCCTGTGGTGCAAGGCTGGTGCACCTAGAAGAACTCCCTGCACATTGTGTCCCCCTTCCGTGCCCAGGAGGTTGCTAAGTTGCGGAAAGAGAACTCCCAATGCCTGTCTTCAAGGCCAGTATTGGCTGCTTGCACTCGCACCTTCTGTGTGTGGAGGGTAGGATCCCCTGGTGCCTCCTGTAATAGTCTGTGTGTGGCTACAAGGTCCCGCCAGAGTACTCTCTCCTTCTCCTAGCTCTATTGCCTGGCCTGTATGGCTACCTCCTGGCAGATTCTGCTCGACTTGGCTAGGACCTCTGCAACCTCCTCTGCTATCCGGTCCCTCCTGTTCCACTTTTTGGTCCAAATCTGCTCTATCTATCTCGTCACCTCCTCCCTCCTATATATCAAGTCAGGGATCCGACAAGATTATGTGTCTAGGGCGGATGTTGGGGGATCAAGTGTCAGGAGAGCCAGGCAATGATTGGACAACGTGTTGCAAGCCAACTGCTCAATCTAACCTCCACAAGAGCCTCCCCACTCTCCCACATAAAACCGGTCCAACCACTCCAGCAGGACTCCATCTAGCCGCCTGTATCCCCAAGAGAAGTCCAACGACCTCTCCCTCCTGTGGAAGGTAGGGTATTTCCACGCATCGCGTGCTCCTACTGCTAGCAGAAAGAGCTCCCATGCCTCCTGCTCGTTCCTAGCCATGCCCTAGTAGTTTCTGCCTCTGCTCTACTAGTCCCCCAAAGCCTCCAGGTTGTTGAAGTTTCCTCCAACAATCTAGGAGTCCACCTCTGGGAGTCCATCCACGATCTCCACCCAAAACCTGCTGCGTGCCCTAACCTCCGTAGGAGCATAGACATTGAGGACTTCAATGTGCGAGTCCCCAATATCCAATCTGATCCATAGAACCCTCCCTGCCACTATCGTCCTGTAGTCTCGCACACAGGTGGTGAGACTCAGGCCAATAGAGGTGCATACGCCTCCGCTCCTGCCGTGGGCACCTATGGCATGCTCCAAGTAGGTGTGTGAGCTGGTTGGAAGTACCTTCCCTACCCGTTGGGCCTGGGTGGGGGTGAGCTTGTGCTCCTGTAGTAGTAAGATGTCGATCTGTCCGGCAAGGGCAGGCTGTAGCTCCTGCCGGACAATCAACTTCCTGGAACCACGTGCCCCACTGTAATAGAGACTATTCACATTCCAGGATGCAAGGTGTCGGCTCATGGGAAAACCTGACCGAACAGGCATTTGTTCGGTGTGGAGGCTGCTGATAAGGAGGAGAAACTATGAGGCATGCAAGTACGCTTTGCCGCTGGTCCTAGACGGCGAGCTCCAGTCCCCCCACGGTGGCCCTTGGCCGGACCATAGGGGTGATAGATGCTCCAGGTGGTACTATCAATGCATCTATCAGCCATGCTAAGAGTTGTGACTCGATAAACTGGTAGAAATGGGCCGCTTGTGCCAGGGGCCACTCGATCACGTCCCTCGGAGCTCTCCACTATGGAGGGGCTCAAAAGATAATGCTCATGTGTGGGACCTCAGCACCAGCCCACCATTTAATGTCCATCATGCACCCAGGCCATTGCTGTGCAAACAATGCTAATTCTTCATCTCCTATCCACTAGGAGATGTGATCTGCCACATGACTCTTCAACTCCTCCTCTATCTGTGTAGTCGTCCACTCCCCTAAGTGAGAGGACTGAAGAAAAAAGGCATAGTTTGGTCCATCCGGTGGTGTTAGTAGATGGACCTTGCCCCTCCTTGACTTACGAACCGCAAAGATCCCCACCTCTAGAGGTAGTGGAAACTCTCTGCGCTATGCAACTCTCAGGTAGGACCATGGGCCACTGCGGAAGAACTCCTGTGGCAACAACTGTGCTTTGTTTCAGGAAGGTGTGACAGGCGGCAGGGGTGGATGAGCTGGGAGGGGAAGGACTGCTAGTGCGAGGAGGAAGTAGGTGTGTGTGGATCATCACCTCTTGTGGGAGGATGGGGGGTGGGTCTGGGGGGCACCACCTGAACCGGGTGCGGATCAGGGGAGGTGCTTGGTAGGGGAGGTGGTGGGGGGAAAGAGGATCGAGGGATGGTGGGATGGACAGGGATGCATGGCAAGTGTGGGGGGGGACTGGTGGCTCTGGAAAGGGGGGTCAGTGGGGACGGGGGGAGGGGGGGTCATGGGATGTGGAAGGGGATGGGTGTGGGGGTTGTGGGATCTCAGGTGAGGTAGTCTATGGCACAGATGGTGGATGTGGGGGGCTACGATCCTACCGGTTGGGACGGGCAGGGGGGGCTGTGGAGTGCTCTGCCGAGGGGGCGTCGCTCGCCCCCCTCCTGCTCCCTGCTCTGACGATGCTGGGTGTGAGGGCCTCGTTGCGCCCCCCGTTGCCGTCTCCCTCTTTGTCATCTCTGGACTCGTGTGAAGCCGTCAACGTCCACCTGCGGGCCTATCAGCGGAGCCTCCTTGGCTCCGAAACGCG
The DNA here is from genome assembly GCF_053477565.2 of Lygodium microphyllum. NCBI lineage: Eukaryota > Viridiplantae > Streptophyta > Polypodiopsida > Schizaeales > Lygodiaceae > Lygodium > Lygodium microphyllum. The sequence goes on along the minus strand of NW_028229540.1, from coordinate 550,699 downwards.
TGCACACTGCTGCATGATGCCCAAAGTCGTTGCAACGCAAGCACTGCCCTGGTTGCCCAGTCACAATGACCTGTTGCCTAAAGGAGTGCCCGTCTGCCTCAATCTCTAGGAGCTGTGGGATATTCTTGACCTCTTTCACTGCCACCCATACCTTTGGGACTCCTGTTGTTGTCACTGCATCTGCAAAAGACGTGGGAAGGATAATGCTGAAGAGCCGATCAAAGACTTCCACCAACTGGCGATACTCTATCGCCAAGCTAGGGAAAGGAAGGGTGATTGGGTGCCGCAAAAACCTGTTGTGGAGTGCAAATGCCTCCACAGTAAAGCCACTGTACCAACGGACCATGTATATGACCCCCTTCGTGGACGCATATGGTGAACTGGCAAGTACCTCACGAGCTGCGTCTGCCGGACCATGAAGATCCCTTGGCCCATTAGGACCACCTCCACGATTTGCACTGTGCCGATGCGCAGTGTGGAGTGAAGCCAGTCCGGAAGCTGGGGCTCTGGCTAGGGAATGTCCTACTACCTGACCATAAATCGTTGTTTCTTTTAGCTCGAACTCAGCTTGGACAGCTAAGAGCTGCTCCTCAGAGAGAACGATGCACAAGGTGTTTGACTGGGGGGAACTCACTGAGTGCACTGGCGTCTGACCAGAGGTTTCCTTTGTGTGTCCCTTCTAAGAGAACTACCAATCACGTCGTGGTGCTACCTGAGGGGGGAAAGTTGCTGCAAATAGAGGGAACAACTGGAGGGTGGTGGAAACAATGGCGGGGGGGGTGGGGGGAATGCTATATAATGCGGACGAATCTGAGATTATGAACGGAGGCAGCTCACTCAGGGGGGAAATCTGTAGCAGAGGGTGGCAAGGTGGGGGGGGGAAGGGGGGGGGGGTGTGGGGGAGCGGGTGGACAGGGCGGCCGAATCTATTGGAGCAGGGGGAGAGACAAGGCAAAATCCTTTGGATCGGGCTTGGGCGAGATGTTGGGGCGAGACAGGGCGAAATGACGGAGCGGGATAGGTCAAAATGTTGGGGCGGAGAAGGCGAAATGTCGGGGCGGAGGGGGCACAATCGTGAACCATCGGGGCGGGGGGGAGTTGGCGAACCGGCGTTCACGATGGTGCGGTCGAGCTATGATGGGCGCGATCAGACGGAACGGGGAGCAGCTTGCGACGTGACGGGTAGAGAGCTTAAGCCCGCTTATGGTATCCCTAATACTTCACTGAGGTCCAAGGAGAAATCTAAGTAAAGAGCCTACTCTACACTCTTGATCTTTTTAAACTTAGTTTTTTTCAACTTTTTCAGTTTCTATACTTCTCATTCCAATCTACCATGTAAGCTTACACATAAATTTTATCTCTTCTTATCTGATGAGAGATGATGATACCAGTTGTATTGGTTATGGACTCAGAGGCCACTCTAGCCTTTTAGAGATGTTAATAGATCTTTCTTTCTTTCTATGTAAGAATGGTTAAACCGGATGAGAAAAGCTCCCTAATTAAAGATGCTACAGCTCTTGCCACTGAAATTAGGGCTACAGATGTGTATGTACCCATCATTGGGGCTTGACGAGTCGGGAAAGATGACACAAAAACAAAAGTCCTCATCCTGAAGTTTGGAGACTTGGAAAAGAAGAGAGCCTCCCTCTCCAAGAGGATCACTCTCAAAGGAGAAAAGATCTACCTAGATGAACCAGCCTAGATAGCCCAGAGAAGGGAAAACATGCCATGTGTCCTAGCGGCACAAAAAGCAGGTAAATGGGCTATCTACAGAGATGGAAGAGTCATCGCCATAGAGAAATGGACATCATGACGATGTCCAGCCTATGAGACCTTGAAGTTCACACTATGGAATTGCAATGGCTCCCTTAAGACAAATGCAAGTCATTTTGAGGAGACTTTCAAAGGGATAGACATTGCCATATACATTGAGACATACTAGTATAAAGACAACCGTCTACCTGATGTATATGGGTATAGATGGGAAAGTACATATCACTCTCAGCCTAGGAGGCCTGGAGGGATGAGGGGATAAGGAGGTGTGGCAATTCTATTTAGAAAAGAGCTCCAAGATAGAGTCCAACTAGTACATAGAGATGCAAAGGCAAGATACATGTGGATTAGGTTATGTACAAATGGAACTCGAGATATGTATATTGCAATATGCTACTTTTCCCCTGCATACTCTTAAGTTTTGGGCACTCCTAAAGAGGCATCCCCATCTACACTACTATATGAGGACATAATCAGATTTATGAGCATTGGGGATGTTTTACTAGCAAGAGGCTTTAATGCATGCATGGGAAGCAACCAATCTGCTTTCTTTGACACTAGTAATGAGATGTTCAGAGATATTGCATTAGATGAAGTGGGATTAGTCAAATTAGCCAAAGACAGAGAGTTAACAAATATGAAACACACCTATTGGCACTGGGAAGTGCACATGGTTTGGCCATCCTTAGTGGGCTGCCACAGTGGTCAAGATCTAATGGTTTCACATGTTGGAATAACAAGAAAGGGTCAAGCATAATGGACTACTTGATTGGATCACCCAACTTGCTACCTAACATAAAAAGCTTTGAAATCTCAAACAAACCAATTGGACTAGCAACTGACCATTCTATTCTAGCTTTCACAATGCAATATGGGCATATACATGAGGCACAATCACACATACCAAAATTACCATGCTAGGATTTTGTGGAAGTCACCTCACACATATGTAGCACTGTTGTGCTAGATGCATTGAGGGAGTTAGACACATAGGCCTCTCTAGATGAGTTTAGAGGATAGCTGGCTGAGATAATACATACTTCAGCAGCCTATGTGTTCCCACACACTACACTATCAAATAAGCCTCCACGAGGTAATGCCTCACAGAATATCTGGTATGATTATGGGTGTAGAGAGACACGAGCACATTTTCAGAAAAGGTGGCATTTGGCATATGTTCGCACAAGCATGCTCAAACATTCTTTAAACAATTGGTATGCAAAAAGAAGTGAGAACACCTGAGCAGACTAGAAATAAACATGTATTCCATGTTCTTGGGACAAGACAGCAAGAGAGCATGGAAAAGGATGCATGAGAGCCAGCCATCTATACAGATTGCTAGACCAGATGATTGGCATGAATATGCTTACACACTTTATGATGTTCCTGGCTGAGAGCCCATGCCACTCCCCTCAACCTCAAGAGCAACAAATTGCAAAATCTTCACAGAAAAAAAAGTGAGAAATACCATATGGAAACTGAAAAATGAAAAAGCTCAAGATCGTGATGGTTTAGTAGCAGAACACTTCACACATGCTTGTGATACCTTGGCACCAACATTGGCTCACATCTTTAATAGGGTAGTCTGTGAGGGATTTCCAACTAGTTGGTCAAACCATACTATTGTGCCGCTCTTTGAGAGTGGAGACCCTACGCTACTTAGTAACTATTGAACTATCATGATTGGACACATGCTGGCCAAAATATATGACTCTATTGTGGAATGAGCATTGAGTGAATGGGCCAAGATGCATGGCCTAAGATCAAAAGGCTAGGTTGGCTTCAGGAGGGGATATACAACTCTAGACCATATGTTTACATTGAGGGCAATCATTGAAGAAGGCAAGGCATTTAGGAAAAACATCTACTATTGTTTTGTAGACTTTTGCAAGGCCTTTGACACAGTGCCGCATGCTAGACTCATGAGAAGAGCAAGACATTGATGTGCCCGTAGAGATACAATGGAGTATCTATGCCTTAATGAGATAGTGACAGGTAGAGTACGAACACTTGAGGGCATCTTCGATACAATCCATAGCACCATTGGGGTGAAACAAGGCTGCCCACTTTCACCGACACTAGGTGGGTTGTACATAGATGATATTTCAGAATATGGACAAAATTAGTGGGGCCGGAGCGAGCCTACCTGGAGTACTAATACCATTACTTCTCTATGTAGATGATATTGCACTTATATCTGACTCACTTGAGGGACTAAATAGCTATTTGGATGCATTATCAGCTTTTTGCAGAGATTGAGACCTCAAGGTGAACCATGGGAAAAGTAAAGTTATGGTTTTTTAACACTTCAGATGCTTGGGTGATGAGAGCTGAGCACTAGTTGACTTTTGATGAGAGCCAGTGGAGATGGTCAGGCAGTATGTTTATTTGGGGGTCACATTGAAGGGACCACAATTCTCTTGAAGAGAGACATTAGAGGCTCATTTGGCAAAAGCATATGCAGCTTTAGGTGCATTGGAGAGGCAATGTGCTCACATACACTTTCATGAACCATGCACCAAATTGTGGCTTTTTGACACCTTGGGTACACCAACAGTCCTATATGAGGTAGCTGTTTGGGGTCCGAGACTCTTCCACACAAGAAGAAAACCTTTGGGAAACCAGGTTGGACAAGAGAAGGAATACTATGATGGGTGGGAGCATATGGAAAGACCACTGGTCATGATGATCTCACGTATGATATGAGCGAAGAGCTTGATCCCACATGAGATTATCAAAGCTGAGTTGGGAGCATCACCCATGGTGGTTGAGGCCTTGGTCCAAGAGATGACTTTCATGCATAGACTATGGGAGCTTCCCTAAGATAGATACCCATGGCTAGCCCTGGCCTCTAACCTGGCCTCTTCTAGACAACTAGCATTAGATGGTGACAAACACTATTGGTATGCTCAAATGAGTACACGGATGATTTTACATGGCTGCAGATTGACAGACTACCCCCCTTTGACTAAAGTTTGGATTGCCCTACACTTGACCTAAGCTGATAAGAGTTGAACCATGTGATCAAAGGAAACATATGAGGTTAGATACAGAGAAAACTTGGATCCAACACCCCTCCCCCATGGCACGAGGATGGCACACTACCAGACCCACTTCCTTCAGGTATCTAAGGATGGTTTCATCACCCGATCCAATTACATGGATACATAGCTGCCGCATGGATTGCACACAGTTATTGCTGGTCAGTCCACACCTCATCCCACCACCTAGGATTGAGATAGGTAGATGGGAGGGCATACAAACAGAGGAATACATATCTCCACTATGCGACAGAGAGCCAAAGACAGAGGAACACTACATCTACCGATGCACAGTACACTACGATATACAAGGCAGATATCACTATCTGTTTCAAGAGGGTTTTGGACCCTTCAGACGAATCATTCAGTTTGAGGATCAAAGATGCTTTGATTTCTTCCTCTTGGAGTTCTAGAGGCGCAGAGCAGCTATTCTATAGAGTAGGAGGCCACTGCATCTCGCCTCACATAGACAAAGAGTGGTCACTGACTTTTTCACTGCTACACGACCCAGTGGCACATATCACTACTACTATCACATAGCCAATAGGAGTACATCATCATTGGCCCTCATCTTCTACAGGTATCCCTTTTGATAGAGCAGCGGCACTCAGCCTGGTCTAGGCACCCATGTCCACCTAGGCGAAGGCATAGACATCCACACCACAGACAAATTAGAGCCATCATTGAGCGTGCAGGAGACAGATGCCGAGACACCTCAGCCATGCAAAGATACATCTCCTTAGAGGACAATCATCTCATTGATGGAGAGTTTCCTTTTTCTACTTTTACTTTTAGATCATCGACATGTCTTCTTTTTATAGGACATTGTTTTACTTTTCAATCTTATAGGCATGTTTTTCATCTTTTCTCGTTCTAGATGAACAAACTCTGAAATGCCTAGAATTGGCCCTACCAGACATCTAAACAGTTGAAATTACACTATTTTCCGGTTCAGCAAGTCCCTACCCATGGCACCTACCCACCACTTGCCTACCCTCCACAACTACCCTTCCCATCAACATCCTAGTCACCATCTACTCCACCACCTCCATTCTCATCTAACTTAACACTTTGCTTGCCATGCATCACCACGTTGCCGGTTTGACCATCATTTGCACTACCCATCACCATCTTGCAACCACCCAGCATCTACGTTCCTCCTTGGCACGTTGTTTTGCTTCGACCCCACTACCCCCAAACAACTACCCCTTTGTTTCCCTTGCCAGTCTTGCTGCTCCCTTCCGTCCAAGTCACATCCACATTATACACATGGATGCATCTTTAGTTTCTCCAGCAACCCTCATAACTTTCATCTAGTTCCTTTCCAAAGCTACCTCCTAATTCAGACAATCCCCTCAAGTACCAAAATCACCCCAACATAGCTCAGCACAAATAGTCCATTTAACACACGGGGGTTTTACTAGTAGTAATAAGGAGATGTCAACTGTGTATAAGAAATATATGAAAATACCCCTTATCTACCCCCTATTTGAGGGACATTACCTTATAAAATGTACCTTTCTTCCCTTATATATCCCCCCTCCCTTACACTCATATGGTACCATACGGTAAACCCTAGTGGACCCCCCCGGATTTAGCACCAACACCAAAGACACATGAGGCTAGAAAGTCACACAAGATTGCAGCCGCTTCCCCACCACCACCAAGGGGCTCTTGTGCAACCCCTCACATTTCTATGGCCAATGTCTTCTTGCCAATCTGCTTCACTCTAGATACAAGAGAGTGGCTTGCTCCCCCGATACGAGAGCCGATAGAGCCCGGGGAGGTATGGGCAGCTAGGTTTTCACCAGCAGGCTTCCCCCTTTACGTGGCAAGTAGAGTGGGTGGCGCCCCGAAGGGGACTTTCTTCGCCATTTAGGAGGGGGGACTTCTGGCCCTTAACAGAGGGTAGCAGGATGAGGGGATTGCTGCCCTCTCATGGAGGAGGATTTGGGTGGTGGGCCTTCAGGGGAAGACATGGCGACTAGACCCCTAGGTTCTCTAGAAAGAGCTCAAGGAGTGGCGCCTTTGGATCTGGGAGGGCAGACCACTTGATGAGCTAGAGTGGGATTCAGGAGAGTGGCTATGGCTGTCCTCTGCGGTCGCCAAGAAGCTACCCAGGTTCCTAGAGTACACTGCCAAGATTGACAGACATGTACTAATGCAAGAGGATATGGGTTGGGTGCCGTCACGTAGCAGGCACTAGGCGGAGCACAGTATCACGGAGCCCTTCCGATGAACCTTCTAGCGCCACCTATGGGATAGTTGGAGGCCGAGGAGGGTGTCGTATTTCTTATGGTTGGTGGCACATGGAGGCTTGGTGGTGGGAAGTTGGCTTGCCCAGCGAGGAAGGTTGTAAGCGCTGCACAAAACAACCTCTGGAAACCTCAAAGCACTGCCTTTGGTCATGTGAGGAGCTATAGCTCATGTGGAGAGGAGCATACCGCATCCTTTTCCGTATAGAACCCAGCCTTGGATGTATCTCATGGGGAGCGTTCTATTGGCAAGAAGTCAGCCAAGGCCATCACCTTCTGTATGAGGCCGGGATGCAGGACACAATATTCATTATCGAGGTAGGTTCGTGCGCATCGGTCGGTTTGGAGGCTCTACCCATCGGCCAGGTACTAGAGCCCACAGCAGACAACTCGGAGGTATGGGAGATCATAGGGAGTCTTATAGGATGGTATATCTGGAAGGCACGGTGTCAGGAGGCTTTCGGCGGAGAGAGACTTTCAGCACATGCGACCTTAGTAGAGCTCTAGACCTCCATCATCCACTCCCTCTGCGGCTGATGGGATCAAGTGCAGGGCGAGCCTAGGGCTGGTCAGGAGCTCCAATGTCACTTCATGCGCACTTGGGGCGGCCAGGGTCTATTTTTTGTGATGCAGGCAGGCAGCCCCGTTTGGTGATACACCCCCCCCCCCAAATGGCTTCTTGCCCCCAACCCCCCAAACGGCCTTGAGAGGCTTGTATACATGATGTATTAGTGACTTTGCATCAGCCCCAGCTAGTCTGTTGAGCTTGAGCACTCCGTTGTAATCAGTTTTTTTTAGTAATATAATCGGCCACATTTTACTTGCAAAAAAAAAATACAAGAATTGCATTTAGGGATAGAGTGGCAACCTCTGGGATGGGATTCCCATAGTTTTGGGTCAAGGGAGTAGGACCTCTTTACTCAGTAGTACATAGCCATGTTATGTTTTGTGGGGCCAAAGGAGAGAGATTCAACATCAAGAGATCAATGAGACAAGGCTGCCCATTGGCCCCCTTCTTGTTCTTATTCATAGTGGAGGCCATGAGCTCCCTCTTGAGAGACAAATCCACAAGTATCAAAGGCATCAGGTTACCCATCCTTGAGTTCGAGGAGCTTCTAAATGCGAAGTTCATTGATGAACATAAAAATTTATTTAGATGGGGATGAGAGTAGCTTTAGGGCCTTTGTAGCGGCTAGAGAAGCAAGTGACCTAATTAACTCACACAAGTTCTATGGATTCCAAATATGCAACACTAGGCACTAGAATGGTGACAACACAAGGATTTCACATGGGTTCCCAAAAGGACTGCAATGAGATATCTTGGATGTCATCTCAAGATTGACATAACCTTAGAGCAACAATTGGCATCTCTTCCTCTAAGAATCAAACAAAAGCTCCTTTATTAGAGCTCAGTGATACCCTCATTAGCAAGCAAAGTGGTGGTCACCAACAACAAGGTTCTTCTTGCGATCATGTGGTACATCACTTCTTGTTGCTAGGCATTCTCTAGGTCATGCATTGGCCAAGTGAGGCACCTTATCAGGAACTTCATCTGGTTAGGAGAAGATGGAAGACTAGCTACAACAAAGATTACTTGAGGTGTTATCATACAACCGAGATCTAGAGAAGGCCTAGGGATCATAGACCCAGATTGCCAAAGCAAAGCCTTATTGGCTAAGCTCATTGTCAAGGGTCTTCTTCTAGGTAGAGCTTTGGGAGAAGCTTCTAATAGGGAGGCTTCAATCTATCACACCAACACACAGGATGTTGAGCTAAAAATGCATTAGTCTAACTTAAACAACCCCAAAACATGCTTGATTGATGAAGAAACCATCTTATTTTAAAAAGAAATGTGATCCTAGAGACTTACTGTGTCCACACACAAAACCCTAATTTAGGTGCCCCCAACTTTCTATAAAAAGACATGCAACCCACCAATCTCCCACAATCTCGATTTTGAAGGTTTTAGGAGCTGTGTCTCTACTGCCCACACCTCGTTCGTGGAGATTAGAGCTTCCCCCAACCATCTGCTACCATCTGGCAATTGATTCCAGCCTTCGCCTTCACTTCGTAGCTATCACCTAGTAACTTGGAGCTATCATCTACAGTCAAATGGCTCAATTTGATGCTGGTGTAATCATCTGGTGTTGTCGAGTTTGGAGCTACTGCCTCAACATTCTCTCTCTTCCACATGCTATGTTTACAATTTTTGGCTGCCACCCTAACTTTCTCTTTCCTCTGTCTACTGCGTTTGCATCTAAGAGCTATCACCTAGCTTTTCTCTCCCCCAAGAAACCTGCATTTTTATTCTCTCTCTCTTGCATTGTCGTGTGCATCAGATTCAGCATTTTTTAGCTGTGTTTGCTGGTGTTTGACACACAGATGGTGCCTTTGCTGTGATTCCAATCAGTTCGGAGTACGACACACTGTAGAGCTCATAACCTCTGCCTTGATCCCAGATATACAAGCTTTCAAGATTCCATAATCACTGCATAGAGTGTTTGCTACATGACCATTGTATATTCAATATTCATTCACTTCATTATTCATTTAATCCATTTAATCCATTTAATGGACAAAAGGAACCAATCATATTTCACGCAACAACATCTATCACAAATCCATTTGGGCTTTCACCCAACCCTTCCTCTATCTTCTGCTACACCTTCCTTTCCGCTCCCATTAAGTGCGCCACATTATCCACCACACATCACATGGAGGGGTTTTGCAAATTCAAGCACAGCCTTTAGGACCTCTACATACCCATTTTCGGGTGGTGTACTTGTGACGGAGGCTCGATCTCCCCCACACACACTTTCAAGCTATCCCTCTGGGAGTGCATCCCAAACATAATGGAGTATGGACCGTTTGGTATTACAATTTGCCTCTATTGGATTACCTAGTGGACCATTAGGTCAATTTGTTGTGCCCCAGTCGACATTTGGACAAGGCTATTGTGTCTTAGTACCTCCACTTACACGTACAGTATCAGACGAACCTGTAACCATTTTGGTACCTCTGTAGCAATCCACACTCATTGGATATTAGCAATCCATTTTTGCCTATCTATTATTATCCCCTCCTCCTTATCCACCAACACTACCACCATCTTATCCCATTTATCCATCTTCATAGACACCTCATGGTTCTAGTCCCTCATTTTCCAAGCATGCTTTTAATGACAAGACTCGTTTCAATAGGTCAAACTACACCACTTGGTCAAACTTGATGAGGCATGCCTTAGACTCTCACAGCCTATGGGATCTAGTGCACGGATTGGAACCCCAACCTAATGACGTCCTTGTTCCATACGAGGTCTTCTACCCATGGAAGGCTTGTAACACCTCCGCTATTGTCAACAAGATTATGCAGGGCTTATTGCTTGAGTTTCACTCTCAGTTTCAGCATTTCCACTTAGCATCGAAGCATTGGGCACATTTATGTGGCTCAGGATAGGACCCATTGCATCAATTTGGATCACGAGCTTCAAAACTCTAAAATCACAAACAAAGATAGCTTGAAAGTCAACTTGGCTTAGTATCAGTGTCTCCTCGCCGAGTTCTCAACCATTGGGGCTCCTAAGTCCTCTGACGATTAGGTTATCCTATTTCTTAATAAGCTCCCAAGAAAATATTTCCATTTTGTACAACAAGTGATTTCATAGCCTCAGATGCCCACATTTTATGAGTTTGAGTGTTACTTGTTGCATTACGTACGGTTGTTCAATCAATTTCATAACACGTCCTCGATAGAGGGGGCTCTATTTGCATCTTCTCAGAGAGGTCAATAGAGAAAGGGCAAACAAAACTCAAATTGTAATCCAAATGAAAATAAGGCTAGTGAATACCAAGGAACCCTTCAATCTACTCTTAAACTTGGATGGTAGAATGTACCTAGGAAGAATAGGTATTGTCAACATTGTCAAAAGGCTAGTCATTATGACAACAAATGTTGATCCAAGGCAAGAGGCACACATCAAAAATCCAAGAATCAAATCCCCACACCCTAGTTGGGTAACCCCCAATAGGGGAAGTAAGGTGGTGGCAACTCTCAACAGGGGCAATGGCGAGGCCAAACCCACACTGCCAGTGGCCAGTCATCACAATTGGCAAACTACTCAACTCTTGAGGGTTTGTTTGAATGGTCTATAGAGGCCCACATTGTCTCCTTAGAGACATCAGATGCGAGTCTCGTTCACATTTGTGAGTTGCCTCCTAATGAGGTACATGCAGAGGCCCACTCGTCACACAACCGAGCACCTCAACACTTGTTTGGCTTGTGGACAGTGGAGCTATCCATCACACGACTCCTATAGAGGACATCTTCATTTTCTAAGCCCCTGCAACTGGGAGAATTTGCATAGGAAACAACTCTTTGGTCGAGATTCAGGCCAAGGGTTGCGTCAATTTTCCCACTAAGCTATGTCCAGATCTCGCTTTGCTAGATAACGTCTATCATGTCCCCTAGCTTGGATTGACCTTGTTGTCCATTGAATAGCTTTGCTAGTTGGGGTGGGAAGTTTCTTCACTGCGACCATAGTTGAAGTCCTAGACTCTCAAATTGGTTTAGTAATTGCTCATGGCAAAGCACAGCCTAATGAGCTTAACCATATGACACGCTTTCTTATAGAGCTGACTCCCGATGATTTAGAGTTCCATCGCTTCCAAGCCTTAGTCACCACACAGGAGCCCCCAGACTCTGAGTGTCTTTGGCATTTTCACTTAGGACATCTTGGCTATGACTCTCTTTATGAGTCATTGTCACAGGGGATGGTTGAGGGCCTTCCACACCTAAAACTATCTTGAGAGGTCTATAAAGTATGTTAGCTAGGTAAGTAGCATCGTACACCCTTTCCTCAGCAATTTGTCACTCGTTCTGTTGAACCCCTTAAGCTCATTCATGTAGATCTTTGTGGTCCCACATCCACTACTGCCTTGAGTTGATGTTGGAGAGAGTGAGACTAGCCCTGGAGGTATTTTGCACTGCAGTTGGAGCGAAAATAAACTGGTGAAAATCAGTTGGTTTTCTTACAGATGCGGACTCTAGCACAGAGTAGGGTGTCTACTTGGGATTCAAATGGGTGCAGACCGTTCGATACCTAGGGTTCCAAGTGGCACTTGATATTACTCCTGCCTAGCTGTTTCTTCCAGTTCTTGACTCTATCAGGCGGAAGTTGACCTACTGGAGTACTGTCTGCCTCTCCTTAGTGGGCCGAGCCCTGGTGGTCAACCAGGTCCTCCTAGCGATGGCTTGGAACATTGCCTCGTGTTGGTGCTTCTTCTCCTCTTGTGTAGTTCATCTTTGCCGCCTAGTGTAGAATTTTCTCTGGGCCAACTCAGACGGTTCCAGGGATTCTTGGGCCAAGGTGGCATGGGCGACCATCATCCGACATCGGTCTAAGGAAGGTCTTGGGATCATAGACCCAGAGTTCCAGAGCCTGGCCCTTTTGGGCAAGCTAGTAGTCCGCGAGCTCACACCAAGAGGGCAGACCTGGAAGGTCCTTCTGCAAGAGGGTCTCAGGAGTGCAAATTGAGGCTTGGTGGTGATTGGAGGCCATCTTTGAGATGGATCTTCATGACGGCCTAGATCATGCCACCCAGATCTTCCTTCCTCTACAGCCTACTTCGTGTGTGGCAGGGCCTCTGCAAGGCCCTAATTCAGAGCCTCCCTGGATGCGAGGAGGAGATAGACTACCATACAGCCGGTGGTCTAGAACCCCCAGGTCAAAGATCAGGACAGGATACAGATTGGCGAGCACCCCCACATTTGGTGGGTTGGCCCTACTCGCACTATCAAGACGTGGTGAGAGGTGTACAGGATGGTGGATCAAGAGGTATTGCAGTAGGTATTAGGTTGTCAACGACGAGGAGTTGAGTTGAGGAGAAGGAAGATTGATGTAGTGATCCTTCAGGAGTGGCTTGACCCCCCGATCCAAGAGCTAGTGGAGCCTGTCGAGGTGTGGGTCACTAGATTCTCACTTGTAGGTATCCACCTACAGGTGTCAAGTAGAGTGGGCAGCGCCCCCTATGGGATTTTCTTCACCGTGCAGGATCGAGGGTGTTTGGTCCTTGACAAAGGGCAATAGGATAAGGAGATTGTTGGCCTTCCTTGGAGGAGGATTCATGTGGTTGGTCTCCAGGGGAAGACCTGGCTTTTATAGCCCTATGTGTTCTAGGGGGAGTTCCAGGAGTGGCACCTCTGGATATGGGAAAGAAGGCCACTTGATGAGCTGGAATGGGACCCTGGAGAGTGGCTATGGCCGGCCACTACGCTCGCCAAGAAGCCACTGAGTTTCTTGGAGTACACAACCAGGATTGGCAGACATGTACTGATACAGGAGGACATGGACTGGGTGCCTTTGCGTAGCAGAGCATCATGGATAGCTAGAGGCCGAGGAGGATATTGTATTTCATATAGCTTTTGGCACGTGGAGGTTTGGTGGTTGGGAGTTGGCTAGCCTAGATGCAGCAAGATGAAGGGTGTAAATGCTGCCCATACCAGCTTTTGGAAAATCCAAAGCACTGCCTTTGGTTTTGTGAGGTAGCACAGCTCGTGTGGAGAGGAGCTTGCCGCATTCTCCGCCGTCAGGAAGCCAGCCTTGGATGTATCTCGTGGGGAGCTTTTTTTCTAGTAGGTAGTCAGCCAAGGCCACCACCTTTTGTACGAGGCCGGTATGCAAGACACGATTTTCATCATTGAGGCTGGGTCTTGCCCAATGGTTGGCTTGGAGGCTTTGTTCAGCTGCCAAGTACTAGAGCCCACAACAGACCGCTTAGAAGTATGGGAGATCATAGTGAGTCTTGCAGGATGGCACATCTGGAAGGCATGTTGTCAAGATGTTTTTGGCGGGGAGTGCCTTTCAGTATAGGCGACTTGGTTGAGCTTTGGACTTCCATCATCCACTCCCTCCTGGCTGGTGGGACCAAGTGTAAGGCGAGTCTCGAGCTTGTTAGGAGCTCCATTTTCACTTTCTGCGCACTTGGGGCAGCCAGGACGTGTTCTTGGTGATGCCGGCAAGCAGCCCCAAATGGCGATACATCCCCCCTCCATGGCTTCTTGCCCCCATCCCCCCTAGACCACCTTGAGAGGCTTGTATATATGATGTATTTGTGACTTGCATCAGCTCGAGCTAGTTTGTTGAGCATGAGCACTCCATTGTAATCAGCCTTTTGAGTAATATAATTAGTCACATTTTATTTGAAAAGAAAAGTGTCAATTGACAGTGCCTTATACACCTCAACAGAATGGTGTTGTTGAACGCCGAAATCGCACCATCGTGGAAATGGCAAGATGCATGCTTAAGGGCAAGGAATTGCCTAGCCAGTTTTGGACAGAAGTTGCCAATACTGCAATCTACATTCTCAATTAGAGTTTCACAAAGACTCTTTCACTTTCTGCGCATCTGGGGCAGCCAGGACCTATTCTTCATGATGCAGACAGGAAGCCCTAGATGGAGATACATCCCCCCTCCATGGCTTCTTGCCCCCATCCCCCCTAGACTGCCTTGAGAGGCTTGTATACATGATGTATTTGTGACTTTACATCAGCTCGAGCTAGTTTGTTGAGCATGAGCACTCCATTGTAATTAGCCTTTTGAGTAATATAATTAGCCACATTTTATTTGAAAAAAAAAGGTGTCAATTGACAACGCCTTATACACCTCAACAGAATGGTTTTGTTGAATGCCGAAATCACACCATTGTGGAAATGGCAAGATGCATGCTTAAGGGCAAGGAATTGCCTAACCAATTTTGGGCATAAGTTGTCAATACTGCAATCTACATTCTCAATCAGAGTTTCACAAAGACTCTTAAGCGCAAAACTCCTCACTTTTGGATTTGAATGTTATGCACTAGTTTCAAAGGATAAGACAAACAAGGTAAATCCAAAAAGCACAAAAATGTATCTCCTTGGATTATAGTGATGAGCAAAAGGCTTACAAATTATATAACCAAGAGGCAAAGAAGATCATACTGAGCCGTGATGTGGTGTTCAGGGAGCAACCACATTTTTTTTGCAAATAAAGTGTGGCTAATTATATTACTTCAGAGAAACCTTGAATACAAAGAAGTGCTCCTGCTCAACAAATTAGCTGGAGCTGATACAGAGTCACAGAAATATCAAATGCACATGCCTCTCAGGGAGGAGTAGCCACATACAGTGGATGAGAAGAATATAAGTTCTTCCACTTTATCATCCAGCAAAGAAGAAGTCCACTATGAATCTATCCCAAGAGTTGTCGCTACCCTCAAGGAGGAGAAAGCATCATCTTCAGATGATGAAGAAAAAGTTCACCAACTTACAATCACGCAACTGGAAAATCCATTGCTTTGATGGGTGAAGTAGCTCTATGATCGCAGTAATCTTATGTCTATCACAGTTGAGGAAAATGTAGATGGACCAAGGACGTTTCTAAGAAAAGAGGAGCAAAGAAAGGCTTCTAGTCACATAGTCAATATGGCCTCAATAGCTGAGATTACGAGAGAAGTAAACGAGCCACCTGACTTGGAAGAAGCACTTGCTAATCCACCATGGAGAGTAGCTATGCAAGTTGAGTATGACAACATGCTGAAGAATGATACTTGAGAGCTAGTGGATCGACAAGAAAAAGGGACATTATCTGCACCAAGTGGGTCTCGAAGGTAAAGTACAAGGCTGATGGCAGCTTAGAAAAGTACAAAGCCAGATTAGTTGCACAAGGATTTTCATAGGTTGAAGGATCTCATTTTCAAGCATCATTTGCTCCAACTGCTAGAATGACCACTATTCGCATAGTACTTGCAGTGGCCGCTCAGAAAAAGTGGCTAGTTTACCAAATGGATGTAGAATCAGTGTTCTTGAATGGTGACCTCAAGAAGGAGGTGTATGTGGCTTAGCCACTGGGGTTTGAGGGCCCACATTCTGAGAACAAAGTTTGTAAGTTGAAGAAGTCATTGTATGGGCTGAAACAAGCCCCTAGAGTATGGTACCAATAGATAGATAAATTCTTTTTAGGCTTGAATTTCAAAAGATGTACCTCAGATGCTAACTTGCATGTTTACAAGCATAGTGAAAAGCCTATAGTGATTGTTCTATATGTGGATGACCTTCTTATTCCAGGTGACTATGAAGATATAATCCATCAGACTTGAAAGGCTTTGAGCTTTGAGTTTGAAATGATAGACTTGGGCTTGTTGCACTAATGTTTGGGGCTTGAAGTCTAGCTGGCAAAATCTTCATCTCTCAAAAAAATTATGCATGGAAGATCTTAAAAGCATTTGGCATGATCAAGTGTAAGGAGATAGCTACACCTATAGAGATCAATGTAAAGTTATCCTTTGAGGATACATCAACACTAGCAGACATTGGGAGATATAAGAGGTTGGCTAGCAGCATCATCTACTTGTGTAACACCAGACCAGATACCAATTTTGGTTGTTCGTGTTTTGAGCAAGTTCTCACTCTCACTTGAGTGTTTAGGGCACTTACCAATCTATCAAACTTTGGTGGATAAATCTAAGGACACCTCCGAGCTAGCTCCTCACCAATCTTTTGTATTCTAGCACCAGCCATTTAGTTGCACGGATTTTTTATCTGAGCGATGAATGCTTTAGTTATCTCCCCTTCAGCAAACTTCTCAACTGCTAGTTCATTCTCCAAGTTTTGAATTCTTGTTTGATTTCTTGTTTCCTACTAATTTCTCAGTACATTCCAAGCCTTTAATGCCTTCGTTGTACGCTGAATCAAGGTCAAAACATTGTCAAAATAGCTTGTAACTAAGACACACCCTGCATTTACGTTCCTTTGTTTTCAAGCTTGCAGAAGATTTGCACTTGGACGAATCATGACACTCGAATTTGATGGGTAGGGGATGGAATGTGGTTCTAGGTCAGTCCCTAGCACCATCTCCACCAAAAGCTCATAAGAATCAAGGATAGTTGTGATTTTAAACTTTCACAAAGTGTAGTTTGTGCCATCTAACTTGCCTTCGCTGAAGGTTAGTGAACGAATCCTCAATGCTTGAATTGCCGGTACAGCATCACCACCACTTGATGTGCCAACACAGCTACCTGGTGTAGCAGACAACATTTTTCCTCTTCTCTATTGAAGCCCTTGCCTCTCTCGTACTCTTCACTCCTCAAAGCCCCTTGGGCTCTGATACCATGTAGAAACTACATGGCACACAAGATAGAATCTGAGCAAGGACTAGAGAACACATAGCAAATATGAGAAGAACAAAGTTTTCTTTAATTTCATATGAATTAATACAAAGATGGCTTTGTCTACCTGTTTGCTTCCATTGTGAAGCTTAGATGGCAATCCTAACAAATGATAGTCGAAGAGCTTAAGGGTAGCTGGAAGAACTCTAACTAGGTGAAAGATAGATTGATGATGGCTTTAGAGAGGCGTCTTTCTTTTATAGCCCAAGAAGGTAGTTTGGTCCACGAACCCCAAAATAAAGGTCCCTGATAACTCCCACAGCCCCCAATTTGATGCATTGTGCCTGGAGTTGATACAAACATAACTACTCTATCTAACCCAAAGGATAGATCCAAAAAGGTCACTTTTTTGCCATTCGATCACATGGACCTCATCTGACATACAAGTCAAGACCCACCCAATGTCTGTGCTTAATGCTCACACATGGCTTCTCCTCATAATGGGGACCTTATGACTTAGAGCACCATGGATCATTGGTGGCACCTTATGAGGGTGGGGCATTGAGCATATCTAACATTTGGTTGAGGAGAATGGATGCCTGAAGCGAGAGGACTTGGACCATACAGATTTCACAAGATGCTCTAGACATAGGATTACAGTATTGGCACATTACAAGAGAAAGAAAAAGTACATTGACCCAAACCCAAATCACCTATCTTGCAAATGGATGGAGATAATGGGCTTATCAGAGGCCTCTACAAAGACTACAATATGATGCTTAAATGTGGTTGTGGAGGGATCCATCTCTTGATAGGCCATGTGATGTGGCCTTCTTTGGCTGGGAAGGAGGATTCAAATGAGCAGAATCAGGGCATAGCCAGCAGCCACCTCCCATTGGCATAGATAGGGCATACCACTAGACTCCTTGAGGAATTTGTAGAGATCCCCATCTCACCCCTTCTTGCCCAAACATTCTTTGTCATCAAGCACCAACCATGCATTGTATACACCAAACGCAACAACACATTTGAACTGTACAGACACCCCTGGTCCACCTCTAAAAAACAGGATGGACTAGCCTTCATTGAAATCACCAATCTTGATCTCCAACACTGTGCCAAGTACATTCATACTGCACTTACATCTATATGCCCAATGACCAATCACATTCCACTCGAATAGTTGGAGGATTTGATGGGCAAGCACTCTCCAAGTAGAACTCTGCATATTTCTGGACCAGATTTGTGAAGGAGGAAGCAGAGAAATAATTGCACAATATCCTGCTGAGCTTATAACTGTGCACTATGCACTAGAGAGACATGCTGAGCCCATAAACACACAGCAAGTTGTCTTGTTGAGAGAGACATGCTCAGTCCACAACAGCAGCAGCATTTTAATACTGGCCTATGGTCAAATACCCAGCAGGCTGGAAAGTTCGATAGCTTTTTCGACATAGATCTGGAATTAAACTCCTGTTAACCTAGGACTACAAAAATGGATTATTAGAAACTACTTGAGAAAGTGACTTTTACAAACACAAACTCACATTTATAAATGGAAAATCCCCATGCAAAACAGGCAATTGAATGCAAGCAACTTAGCAATGATAGGATCAACATGCCCAACATCACACAAACTAGGCATGTCAAATTTAAAAGAAAATAATAGTCCGCTATCAGAAAAACATAACATTTTCACTTCCAAGAGATTAATTAGTGTCTGGAAACTGTATGAGGAAGAAACAAAAAGAAGCCATTTTTTTGCCTTCTAAACATGATTAATACCTTATCTTCTTCCCAGGCACATAAAGAGTCCGAAGGTGTATGCCATAATGTGAATATAGTTGTACACTAGGATGATTTTCAGTAGTAGTAGATACTTCAGACCTTTCAGATCCAACAACACCTAAAACTTCTCCATTTGGGCTCCATCTTATGCATGTGATGTCCATCTTTGCATCTATCAAGATTGGTTCTTCATCAAGTTCATGTCTCATCATCTATAAAGGTATACAATGATTGAGGTGGTCTTGCAATGCCATTCCTCTCAAATGTCATGGACATCATTTCCAAGCTCAGAAACAAAAAGCTTACCTGAATTTTCCCTCCACAAAGTGCCACCGCCAAAGTTGGCACGCTAGAGTCATAACCTTCAGCCTTGCTAAACCACTCTATACCCACTATTGATGATATGTCCTCTTTTTTTGGGAAGCATATATTGAGCCGTGATAAGAAATTTCCAAAATAATCATGAATATGGCATTTTCCCTGTAAAGTTTCAATATAACATTTATATGTGTTATCAATTACATTGACAAGACTTGTCAGACCAGCATGCAAGTCATTAACTACAGCTTCACTGGAAAAGGCACAACGGCGGGAGGACAAACATCAGAAGTGTAGCCTACCCTGCAGCTCACAACAGACAGCCCTTAGCCTCGTGTAGGCTGGCGGCAACTGACACTCCCTCCTTACTCTGCTTTATCCCTCTCCTCCTGCATACCCCTCTCCTTTCCAGGCCATCCAGTGTCCACCTCTCCTTTTCCCTGTCTGTGCGGCCCATCTTCAACACACCTCTCTGCATCCCAACCACCTCCCAGCCTCTGCTCTCCCCTGACCTGTGCAGTCCCTGCCTCTTCTTTCACCCATCTCACATCCTATCTCCTCTCCTGCCTGCCCTCGCTTTCTGAGCATGCCTCTGCTTTTCCCCAAGCCGACCCTTTTCCTCTCTTCTTGACCTTTTTCCTTTTTTTAACACCCTCTTGTGAGCCTGTCTCCTGCCTCTCTTTCCACCCAATCTACAGGGTCATCATTTCAATTTTTATTTTTTCAAAGGTCCTCAAGGATGTTGTCTTAAACCCTAAACACAAGGCCTGGAAAAGAGAAGTTCTCACAAAAAAAAATATTAATTGACATGGGAAGACCCACTGGACCCTTGAGCATGTAAAACATACAAAATCAAGTCATCAAATGGAGTGTTAATTCTTGCAGATATCTAAAACACCTTCAAGTTGTGTCACGTACTTACATCATTTGTTCCAAAGAGTAAGAGTCTTCCATCTGGTGACCATTCTACAATGGAAGGTTTGATACTTACGTCCCTTCCCCATGAACGGTTTCCATCAACATTTCCAACAATGACTTGACCATCTTCATACACAATGCATATCTTCTGGCCATCAAAGGACCATCGCATGTCCTTTACTAAACTCTTACTTCTACTGTTGACCATCTCTTCAAACCACATTCCCTGGAAAGTACAAAATGTCAACCACTGCTTCATATTTTCTTGTCATAAAGGTAAATACAGTGAATATATGGGAGCAAATAATGAGGTACACGTATTATTAAATGCAAGACCAAGATGTGTCACTCATTTAAAGCCAACAAGTGAGTATTTCTATGTGGACCTCAAAATAACACTTACTGAAGTTATTGAGAACTCAGCAGTTGTTGGAATTGACATGTATACTAAGCCATTATTTAGAAAGCTAGTGACTTTTCTTAAGCTCTCAACAGAGATCATGCTGATTTTTTCTTGTTACACCCCCTCCCACCAAAAAAAAGGGGAAAAAAGAAATGTCCCATGATGGGTATCCAAATTCATTGGTGATGTCAAATCTCCAATCTAGAATCAATATTAGGCATCCCTTTTCATAGGGCTATCGAAAGCCTTCCAATCTCAAAAATGTTCAATGATTAGTCTTGTGACAACGGACATCTAGAGGTAGAATGAATGAAACATTTGCTTGTGTAGACATTGAAATGAAAGATGGTTAAGATTCTGGTTAGGAAAGCACTAACGTTAAGCAAGAAAAGTTGGTCAAGAGATAGTGTCAAGCTCACAAGTGGTTTGATGCAAGTATAGTTTTTATCATACTCATATGCTTGCATGAAAACGTTTGAAACATGTGACAAGTGTTGGCCCAAACACACATGACTTTTTTCGGCCATGAAAAATGATATGCCTTGTTAAAAATATATATTTTCCTAGCCTCCTATATATTTGCATTGCTAATACTCACTAGATGCTTGTTGCTAAACTACCGACCTACCAAATCTAGCACCACTTTATGTTTCAGAACAAGGAAGCCAAACATACTCGAAGCATTCTTTCATTCTTGTATGCATATGCATTTGCTTCACATATGTTTCAATTGGCTGCAGTGGAAAGGGACAAGATTTAGGAGGTCCCATTAGTCTACAAAACTTGATCTAGAAAGCTCTTGACCTAGAAGTTTCTTTTTTTTTGCAAGTAAAGTGTGGCTAATTATATTACTAAAAAAAAAAAAAAGATTACAACGGAGTGCTCACGCTCAATAGACTAGCTGGAGCTGATGCAAAGTCGCCAATACATCATGTATACAAGCCTCTCAAGGCGGTCTAGTGGGGATGGGGGCAAGAAGCCATGGAGGGGGGATGTATCGCCATCCGGGGCTGCTTGCTTGCATCATGAAGAGCACGTTCTAGCCACCCCAAGTGTGCAGGAAGTGAAAACAAAGCTCTTGATGAGCTTGAGACTCGCCCTGCACCTGGTCCCACCGGCGGCCGTGGAGGGAGTGGATGATGGAAGTCTAGAGCTCTGCCAAAGTCACCTATACTGAAAGTCTCTCCCCACCAAAAACCTCCTGATAGTGTGCCTTCCAGATGTGCCATCTAGTAAGACTCCCTACGATCTCCCATACCTCAGAGCAGTCTGCTGTGGGCTCAAATATCTGGCAGCTAGGTAAAGCCTCCAGGCTGACCATTGCACAAGACCCAGCCTCAATGATGAAAATTGTGTCCTACATCCCGGCCTTATACAAAAGGTGATGGCCCTGGCTGACTACCTGCCAATAGAAAGCTCCCAACGAGATACATTCAAGGCTGGGTACCAGACGGCGAAGAATGCGGCATGCTCCTCTCCACACGGGCTGTGCTACCTCGCATGACCAAAGACAGTGCTTTGGAGTTTCCAAAAGCTACCATATGGGCAACATTTACACCCTCCATCCTGCTGCATCTAGGCTAGCCAACTCCCCACCACCAGACCTCCATGTGCCAAAAGCCATAGGAAATACGATATCCAGCCTCCAGTTGTCCAATAGGCAGCGCCAGAAAGTCTAACGGAAAGCATCCGTGATGCTCTACTCCGCCCAGTGTCTGCTACGTGAAGGCACCCAGTCTATATCCTTCTGCATCAATACATGTCTACCAATCCTAGCTATGTACTCCAAGAATCTCAGTGGCTTCTTAGCGACTGCAGTGGCTGGCCATAGCCACTCTCTAGGGTCCCACTCCAACTCATTAAGTGGCCTGCTCTCCCATATCCAGAGGCGCCACTCCCGGAACTCCTCCCAGAACACTTAAGGGTCCAGACGCCAGCTCTTCCCCTAGAGTCCAACCATGCGAATCCTCCTCCAAGGAAGGACAATGATCTCCTCATCCTGTTGCCCTCTGTCAAGGACCAAACGCTGCCCCTCTTGCATGGTGAAAAAAATCCCGTAGGGAGCGCCGCCCACTCTACCTGCTGTCACTTGTAGGAGGATACTTGCCAGTGAAAATCTAGCGGCCCATACCTTGCCACGCTCTACCGGCTCTCAGATCGGGGGGTCAAGCCACTCTTGAGAGGTATCACTGCATCAATCTCCCTTCTCCTCAACTCATCTCCTTTCTGACAACCTAATGCCTGCTGCAATACCTCCTGGTCCACCATCATGTACAGCTCCCGCCACATCCTAATAGTACAAGCAGGGCCGGCCTTCCAGCCCATTAGCTGTGGGGGCACTCGCCAATGTGTATCCCATCCCGATCTCTAACCTGGGGGTACCAGGCCACCAGTTCGTAGTCTATCTCCTCCTAGCATCCTGGGGGGATGTAAAAAATTTTTTGCAAGTAAAATGTGGCTGATTATATTATTCAAAAAAACTGATTACAACGGAGTGCTCAAGCTCAACAGACTAGCTGGAGCTGATGCAAAGTCACCAATACATCATGTATACAAGCCTCTCAAGGCAGTCTGGGGGGATGGGGGCAAGAAGCCATTGGCAGGAGGGGGGGGGGGGGGGGGGGGGGTGGGTGTATCGCCAAACGGGGCTGCCTTGTATCGCCAAACAGGGCAAGAAGCCATTGGCGATGAAGTGACATTGGAGCTCTTGACGAGCTTTGCACTCGCCTTGCACTTGATCCCATCGGCCGCAGAGGGAGTGGATGATGGAGGTCTAGAGCTTTGCTAAGGTCGCATGTGCTGAAAGTCTCTCTCTGCCGAAAGCCTTCTGACACTGTGCCTTCCAGATATGCCATCCCATAAGACTCCCTATGATCTCCCATACATTCGAGCAGTTTGTTGTGGGCTCTAGTACCTGGCGGATGGGTAGAGCCTCCAAACCGACCACTGCGCACGACCTTGCCTCGATAATGAATACCGTGTCCTACATCCCGCCCTGATACAAAAGGTGATGGCCCTAGCTGACTGTCTACCAACAGAACTCTCCCCATAAGATACATCCAAGGCTGGGTGCTATACGGGAAAGGATGCGGCATGCTCCTCTCCACACGAGCTGCGCCTCCTCACATGACCAAAGGCAGTGCTTTGAGGTTTCTAGAGGCTGTTGTGTGCAGCACTTACAACCTCCCTCCTTCTGCATCTGGCCAAGCCAACTTCCCACCGCCAAGCCTCCATGTGCCACCAACCAGAAGAAATACGACACCCTCCTCGGCCTCCAACTATCCCATAGGCCGCACCAAAAGGTCCGTCGAAAGGGCTGCGTGATGCTGTGCTCTGCCCAGTGCCTACTACGTGACGGCACCCAATCCATATCCTCCTGCATCAGTACATGTCTGCCAATCCTGGCAATGTACTCTAGGAACCTGGGTGCCTTCCTGGCGACCGCATAGGCCGGCCATAGCCACTCTCCTGGATCCCACTCCAGCTTATCAAGTGTTCTGCCCTCCCAGATCCAAAGTCGCCACTCCCTGAGCTCCTTCCAGAGAATATAGGGGTCCACTCACCATGTCTTTCCCTGAAGGCCCACCACCCAAATCCTCCTCCATGAGAGAGTGGAAATCCCCTCATCTTGCTGCCCTATGTCAAGGGCCAGACGTCCCTCCTCCTGAACGGCGAAGAAAGTCCCCTGTGGGGCGCCGCCCACTCTACCTGCCACCTGAAGGGGGATTTTTGCTGATGAAAACCTAGCTGCCTACACCTCCCCAGGCTCTATCGGCTCTCATACCAAGGGAGCAAGCCACTCTGGAGGTATTGCTACGTCTATCTCTCTTCTCCTCAACTCCACTCCTCTCTGGCAGCCTGATACTCATTGCAACACCTCCTCATCCACTATCCTGTACACCTCCCGCCATGTCCTAATGGTACGAGCTGGGCCAGGCCTCCCACCTAGCCCACTGGATGTGGGGGCACTCACCTATCTGTGCCCCTTCCCAATCTTTGATCGGGGTTCCAGATCACTGGCTGATGGTCTATCTCCTCTTGCCAGGCTTGGGGGGCTCTGGATTAGGGCCTTATGAAGGCCCTGCCACACGCGGAGTAAGCTGCGAAGGAAAGGTGATCTGGGGGGGGTCATCTGGGCTGACGTGAAGATCCATCTCAGGGATGGCCTCCACTCACCGCCAAGCCTCGGTCTACAATCCTGATGAAGGCCCTCTTGCAATAAGACCTTCCAAGTCTGCCCGCCTGGTGTTAGAAGACATAAAACTAGCTTGACCAAGAGGGCCATACTCTGATACTCTAGGTCTATGATCCCAAGCCCTCCCTCTCACCTATGTTGTATGATGGTTGCCCATGCCACCTTGGTGCTAGAATCCCTGGAACCATCAAACCCTGACCAAAGGAAATTCCGAACTAGGTGGCAAAGCTGCACTACGCAAGATGAGAAGAAGCACCAACATGAGGCGATGTACCAGGCCATCGCTAGGAGGACCTGGTTAACCACCAGGGCTCGTCTAGCTAATGAGAGGCGAGCCATGGTTCAATAGGTTAGTTTCCTCCGAATAGAATCAAGGATAAGAAGAAACTACTGGGCAGGAGTGATGTCGAGTCACACCTAGGACCTTAGGTACCGGGCAGTCTGCCCTTTGCTCACCGATCTAAATCCCATGTGGACGCCCCACTCCGTGCTAGAGTCCGGGTCTGTGAGGAAACCAACCGACTTTCACCAGTTGATTTTCGCTCCCTTTGTAGAACAGAACACATCAAGAGCCAGCCTCACTCTCTCTAGAATCAACTCATCATCCTCTATGTAGAGGGCTGTATCATTTGCATCCTCTGAGTCCAACAACTCCATCTCCTCTCTCACTGGAATTCGGAGGCCGCATAATCCGCTGACACGTGACCTGAGGAAGTGAGACATAGCCTCTCCAAAGAGCAAAAACAGGTATGGGGCTAGGGGGCAGCCCTGTCGAACCGTTCTCTCCAGCTGAAACTCCTCCCCTTGCCTTTCGCCTATGAGAATCCTGCTGGTGGCCGATCTGTAAAGGGCAGAGACCCCACGAATCCACACCTGGGGGAATCCCAACCTCACCATGGTGTCCTCCAGGAAGTCCCAATCCACCCTGTCATAAGCTTTCTCAAAATCCAAGAGTAGTACGGCCAGTCTTTGCCCACTGTGCTGAGCCCACTCTGTCGCCTCAAAGAAGGTAAGCACATTATCAAGGATGCTCCTATCCTGGACAAAGCCTGTTTGTGTGTCATGGATGATGTCTGGAAGCACGGGGCGTAGTCACATACCAATCATCTTTGCCAGTGCCTTATAGGCCATTGACAATAAGATGATCGGTCGCTACGGGGAAAGCTCCAACCAGCCTCCCCCTTTGGGGAGAAGATTGATAAGGCCTACCAAGAGACTCCCTGGCATTTGTCTTGAAGTGAAAATCTCTGCATGGCTGTGGGGTCCTTCCGGAGTGCTCTCTCCTCCTCCCAGCTCTGCTCCTTGGCCTATATGGTTGCCTCTTGGCAGATTCTGCTTGACTCGGCTAGGACCTCTGCAACCTCCTCTGCTATCCGGTCCCTCGTGCCCCACTCTCTGGTCCAAATTTTATCTATTTGTCTCGTCAACTCCTCTCTCCTATAGATCGAGTCATAGGATTGTGTGTCTAGAGCGGATGCAGGGGGTCCAGTGTCAGGAGAACCGGGCAATGATTGGACAACGTGGTGCTCGCCAATTGCTCAATCTGGCCTCCACAAGAGCCTCCCCACTCTCCCACATAAAACCTATCCAACCGCTCCAGCAGGATTCCACCTAGCCGCCTGTATCCCCAAGAGAAGTCCAATGACCGCTCCCTCCTGTGGAAGGCAGGTTCTCTCCAGGCATCGCATGCTCCGACTACCAACAAAAAAACCTCTCATGCCACCTGCTCCTCCCCAGCCATGCCCTAGTAGTTTCTGCCTCTACCTTGCTAGTCCTCCAAAACCTCCAAGTTGTTGAAGTCTCCTCCAACGATCCAGGAGACCACCTCTGGGAGTCCATCCGCGATCTCCATCTAAAACCTACTGCATGCCCAAACCTCCGTAGGGGCATAGACATTGAGAACTCCAAGGCACGAGTCCCTAATATCTAATCTAACCCATAGAGCCCTCCCTGCCACTATCGTCCCATGGTCTCATACAAAGGTGGTGAGACTTGGGCCAATAGAGGTGCATACGCCTCCACTCCTGCTACCGGCACCTATGGCATGCTCCCAGTAGGTATGTGAGCAGTCCGGAAGCACCTTCCCTACCCGTTGGGCCTAGGTGGGGGTGAGCTTGTGCTCCTGTAGAAGCAAGATGTTGATCCGTCCGGCCAGGGCAGGCTGCAGCTCATGCCGAACAATCAACTTTCTGGAACCACGTGCCTCACTATAGTGGAGGCTATTCACATTCCAAGATGCTAGGTGTAAACTCATGGGAAAACCAGAGTGTACAGTGTGCTCAAGGCCAGAGCAATGTTAGAGTGTGACGTCCACCGAAGACGGATCCCAAGACTGTGGCCACCAATCGGAGTGTAGGAGTGCTGAATAGTAAATGGCAGCAGGTTGGTCACCAAAACGCAGAAGTCTGGAGGCTGGAAACTGGTAAACGCAGCAATGTACCATCGATCAAAGGCTGGAAACTGTGCACAGTCTGCTGTAAACAGCAGGCTGAAACAGCGCCTGAGAGTGTCAGGGCCTAAATGATGAAAACGCAGGCTGGCTGACCCTAGAGATGATGGACAGCAGGCTGAACAGCAGTCTGGGATAGTCTCGAGCAATCGCCAGCAGCTGAGAGCTATCGCCTACAGCAATGGACAGGCTGAAGATAATGTGGCTGCAGTCGATGATGGTTGGAGAGCAGATGGAGGTGGACTGCAGGCTGGAAACAGGGCGCAACAGCAGTAGAGGGTGTATGGGTTGGTGTAACCTGCAAACAAGGATGATAGCTGAATGGGGGCAGCCTCTCTATTTATAGATGTGGAAGGGCGCCCCAAAAATTAGAGTTTCCACTAAACTCTCTCGAACCGCTCCCTGTTTTAGGGTTTCCATTGACCTCTCTCGAACTGCTCCCCGTTTTAGGGTTTTACTCTAAAATAGCATTTTTAGTGTGTTTTGGGGTTGTTTAAGAGACTAATCAGCAAGTAATGTATATTTTAGCTTAGCACCCCCTCTCAGGCCCAAAACTGAACTGAAAGGTTAGGCCAGCCATTGTGATGTTTATGTATCCCAAGGCGTCCCACCCCAAAGCAGCCAAGGCATTGGACAAAGGGTCCACATCGGCTGCCCAGTGGCCTACCAAGACTACAGAGGCGATGGTTATCGTTTCAAGGGAATCCAAGTGGTCACCCCAGAGATGATAGGGCATCGGACAAAGGATGCACGTCGGCTGCCCAGTGGCCTACCAAGCCCTACAAAGGCGGATGGAACTACATGGAATGTTTTTTTTTTATTAATAAGTGAAGTAAATTTGATAGGATGTGGCCGATTGAGTAAAAGTGACCCAGAAGACGGGAGTAGGGAGGGTACACCCAACACATCACAAAACAATATAAGCTAACCCATCCACTCAGGGTGTCAATGACGAGAAAAAATAGGTGATGAGGTATTCATATGATGAAGAAGGAGAGTGGTGTGGTAACAATAGCCGACGATGGAAATAGCTTAGGATCCGCACAAGTGGTGCTCTGCACAATGAGATGCAAAGTATGCTACATGCTGAAGAATGCTCATGCAACAGTAGGTGCCACTTGGACAGTGTCCCTCGTGGGGAAATTGTTCACTTGCCCAAGCGCCCTAGTACAAGGATGATGTAATCATGCAATGCAAAGGGTAAGGTACAATAGGGGGAAGAAGCCGATGTCAAAGACAATGTGCTGAAGCCTGTATAATACCAAGAAGGGTAGGAACCCCCTCTCAACCTGGATGTAGATACCAAAGAAGAAAGAGGAGCCTAATGTCAGTCTTCATAAGAAGAAAGAGGAGCCTGATGTCAGTCTTCATAAGGTGCCGAGAACCATAAGGAATGAAAGAAGATGAAGTGGATGAAGCACCCCACTAGAAGAGCAAGGGAGAAGTCACCGCCATGATAGCATCGAGAGAGATGCTGCACGATCCGCCTTGGGGGGGGAAACCTCTATGCTGGAAGAAGAGCAAGCACTCCTAGGATGATGAAATCATGAAAGGAATGGTGCACATCCCCACGTCTCTAGCCCAAGGAGGCCCAAAGCAATCTGCAAGTTAGCCCTACACCGAAAGACAAAACCTTGCAAAAGAGATGAAAATTTGCAAAACACAGAGGTTAGTGGTGAGATGCTCCAAAGAAAAATAGAACAAAAGAAAAATCTAACTTAAAATAAATGCAATGAATATGGATGTGTGTGAGGAAATGCAACGGAAGACAAAAAAATGGAAAAACTAAGGATAATGAATCCTATGGTCCTGACTCTAAGAGTGTGAAAAATGAATGCTAGACTGACCTAGGGTATCCGAAAGGACCTAGAGGCATGTGAGTCGAAGAAGGTGGCTACCATTGCATATGTCCAATAGCAGGGCTCTGCCAAAGGAACGCCTGACAAGGCGGAGAGGAAGGTGATATGGACGCATGAAGTGCAACGGGATCGGAACCTGTAGACCAATCAGCCAATCCCTCAAGGGTAGTGAAAGAGATGGACCGTTGAGGCTATACTCGAGCCATATGTCCAACAGCAACAACGGGTGCTGAAGGAGCAGATGAAGCAAGAGCAGAGGGCATAGCCCCACTGGACTGTGCAGTCGCACTGGTTTGCGGTGGCTTTTTAGGTGGAAGACCTTGGGCCTTGGAGCGACACTCCTCGTCCACATGGCTTGCTATCTAGCAATGTGCGCAAAATCGGTTTTTCCTAGGGAGTTGCTACTAGATAGGTCTAGATTCTTTAGTTCCATATGAGGAAGAGGAGTCGCCCTTTGATTGGCTTGCCTTCGCATCTAGTGAGTTCTTGCTACTAGTGATTGTCCCTCTTGAAGAAGAGGCAACCAACCCCCTCTGCTCTGAATAAGGCTGTGATGAGGATTTTTTGTGGACTTGATCATACAGCCTCGCGTAACGCAAGAAATGGCAGTTAAACTCGTAGAAGGTTGGCAATCTAGGTTGGGAGATGATATGTTGAATGAAATTGAAGTACTTGTCGGGCAACTTATTCAAGAAGAATGTAACCCGATCGTTATCAGATAGACTAGAAACCACATGAGAGTTGGAAAAAATGGCTCACGCCCGTCACGTCGCGATACTGTCCCCCCGCCCCGACTACGCACACCCGTCCATCTGCCCACGCCGTCCGACTGATCGCCCCCACACTGTTGGTGCCGTCCGACTGATCGCCCCGTCCGACTGATCGTGGCCGTCCGATCTTTGCCCCCGCACTGTTCGCGCCCCCCGCCCTTACGTTTTTCAATGGCTTTCTACCTGTCCCTCCCCCCGCCCGGCCAGGCCTCCTTTCCATGGAAACCAGCAAAGTCCCCCCCCCCCCCCCTTGCAATTGATCCCTCCACCCCCCAGTTGTTCCCTCTATCTGCAGCAACTACCCCCCCCACCAGGGCACCATGACGTGACTGGTTGTCTCGTAGAAGGGGCATGCAATGGAAACCTCTGGTCAGACGCCGGTACACTCAGCGAGTGCCCCCTAATCAAACACCTTGCGCGTTGTCCTCTCTGAGGAGCAGCTCTTAGCCGTTCGAGCTAAGGAGCTGGAGCTAAAGAAAACAACAATTTATGGTCTGGTAGTAGGACATTCTCCAGCCAGGGCCCAACTTCGGGACTGGCTTCATTCCACGCTGCGCATCAGCACAGCGCAGATCGTGGAGGCGGTCCTACTGGGCCAAGGGATCTTCATGGTCCAGCTCAGTTCAACAAACGCATCTCGTGAGTTTCTTGCCACTTCACCGTTTGATTTTCACTTCATGACAGATGCTAGGGAGTCTCTCGGCAAGCCTCATCAATCTTTTCCCCAAAGGGGAAGACCGGTTGGAGCTCTCCCACTGGAGGCCGATCACCTTATTGCCAGTGGCCTACAAGGCACTGGCAAAGATGATTGGTAGGCGACTACGCCCCGTGCTTCCAGATATTATCCATGACACACAGACAAGCTTTGTCTAGGATAGGAGCATCCTTGACAATGTATTTACCTTCTTTGAGGCGACAAAGTGGGCTCAGCACAGTGGGCAGAGACTGGTCGTAATACTCTCGGATTTTGAGAAAGCTTATGATAGGGTGGACTGGGATTTCCTAGAGGGCACCATGGTGAGGTTGGGATTCCCCCAGGCTTGGATTCGTGGGGTCTCCGCTCTGTACAGATCAGTCCTGTGCTCATAGGCGGAAGGCGAGGGGAGAAGTTTCGGTTGGAGAGATCAGTTCAACAGGGTTGCCCCCTAGCCCCGTACCTATTTCTACTCTTTGCATAGACGATGTCTCACTTCCTTAGGTCATGTGTGAGTAGATTACGCAGCCACCAGTAGGGTGCTCATAGGCGGAAGGCGAGGGGAGAAGTTTCGGTTGGAGAGATCAGTTCGACAGGGTTGCCCCCTGGCCCCATACCTGTTTCTACTCTTTGCACAGACAATGTCTCACTTCCTTAGGTCACGTGTGAGTAGATTACGCGGCCTCCGACTTCCAGTGAGAGAGGAGACTGAGTTGCTAGACTCAGAGTACACAAACGATACAACCCTCTACATAGAGGATGATGAGTTGATGCTGGAGAGAGTGAGGCTGGCTCTTGATGTGTTCTGCTCTGCAACGGGAGTGAAAATCAACTAGCGAAAGTCCGTTAGTTTCCTCACAGATCTGGACTCCAACATGGAGTAGGGCATCCACCTGGGATTCAGATGGGTGAGCAAAGGGCTGAGCAAAGGGCTGACCGTCCGGTACCTAGCGTTCCAGATGGGACTCGACATCACTCTTGCCCAATAGTTTCTTCTTGTCCTGGATTCTATTCGGAGGAAACTGACCTACTGGAGCATGGTTTACCTCTCACTAGCCGGACGAGCCCTGGTGATTAACCACGTCCTCCTAGCGACGGCCAAGTACATCGCTTCGTGTTGGTGCTTTTCCTCATTGTGCGTAGTGCAGCTTCGCCGCCTAGTGCGGAACTTTCTTTGGTCACGGTCTGATGGTTCCAAGGATTCTAGGCCCAAGGTGGCATGGTCGATCATCATATGACATAGGTTAGAGGGAGGGCTTCGGATCATCGACCCAGAGTATCAGAGTATGGCCCTCTTGGGCAAGCTAGTTGTCTACGGTCTCACACCAAGTAGGCAGACCTGGAAGGTCCTATTGCAAGGAGGGCCTTCAAGACTGTAGACCGAGGATTGGCGGGGAGTGGAGGCCGTCCCTGAGATGGATCTTCACGTCAGCCCAGATCACCCCCCCTAGATCACCTTTTCTTCGTAGCTTACTCCACGTGCGGCAGGGCCTCCGAAAGGCCCTAATCCAGAGGTCCCCAAGCTGCTAGGAGGAAATAGACCGTCAACCGGTGATCTGGAACCCCCAGGTCAAAGATCGGGAAGGAGCAGAGATAGGTGAATGCCCCCAGATCCAGTGGGTTGGGTGGGAGGCCGGCCCGGCCCATACCATCAGGACATGGCGGAAGGTGTACAGGATGGTGGAGAAGGAGGTGTTGCAGCGAGTATCAGGCTACTAGAGAGGAGTGGGGATGAGGAGAAGGAAGATAGACACAGCAATACCTCCGGAGTGGCTTGCTCCCCCGATACGTGAGCCGATAGAGCCCGAGGAGGTATGGCAGCTAGGTTTTCGCCAGCAGGTATCCCCCTTCAAGTGGCAAGTAGAGTGGGTAGCACCCCGCAAGGGACTTTCTTCATCGTTCAGGAGGGGGGACGTCTTGCCCTTGACAGAGGGCAACAGGATTAGGGGATTGCCGCCCTTTCGTGGAGGAGGATTCAGGTGGTGGGCCTTCAGGGGAAGACATGGCGACTGGACCCCTATGTTTTCTGGAAGGAGCTCAGGGAGTGGCGCCTTTGGATCTGGGAGGGTAGACCACTTGATGAGCTGGAGTGGGATCGAGGAGAGTGGCTATGGCCGGCCTCTGCGGTCGCCAAGAAGCCACCTAGGTTCCTATAGTACACTGCCAAGATTGGCAGACATGTACTGATGTAGGAGGAGATGGACTGGGCGCCATCACGTAGCAGACATTGGGCGGAGCACAACATCACGGAGCCCTTCCAACGGACCTTCTGGAGCCGCCTATGGGATAGCTGGAGGCCGAGGAGGGTGTCGTACTTCTTATGGCTGGTGGCACATGGAGGCTTGGCGGTGGGAAGTTGGCTTGCCCAGATGTAGAAGGAGGGAGATTGTAAGCGCTGCACACAGCAGCCTCTAGAAACCCCAAAGCACTACCTTTGGTCATGTGAGGAGGTGCAGCTTGTGTGAAGAGGACCATGCCGCATCCTTCGCCGTATCACACGTAGCCTTGGATATATCTCATGGGAAGTTTTTTGTTGGCAGGCAGTTAGCCAGGGCTGTCACCTTTTGTATGAGGCCAGGATGCAAGACACGATATTCATTATCAAGGCAGGGTCATGTGCAGTAGTCGATTTGGAGGCTCTATCCATCCGCCAAGTACTGGAGCCCACAGCAGACCGCTCAGAGGTATGGAAGATCATAGGTAGTCTTACTGGATGGCATATCCGGAAGGCACGGTGTCAAGAGGCCTTCGGCGGAGAGAGACTTTAAGCACATGCGACCTTAGCAGAGCTCTGGACCTCCATTATCCACTCCCTGCGCTGCCGATGGGACCAGGTGCAAGGCGAGTCCAAGGCTCATCAGGAGCTCCGAGGTCACTTCATGCGCACTTGGGGCGGCCAGGGTCTATTCTTCATGATGCAGGCAGGTAGCCCCAGTTGGCAATATACCCCCTCCCCCCCCCCCCCATGGCTTCTTGCCCCCATCCCCCCAAACCGCCTTGAGAGGCTTGTATACATGATGTATTAGTGACTTTGCATCAGCTCTAGCTAGTCAATTGAGCATGAGCACTTTATTGTAATCAATTTTTTGAGTAATATAATCAGCCACATTTTACTTGCAAAAAAGAAAAAAGCATATCCTTGAATATAGCACGCATGAGCCTCTGGAAGATAGCTGGCGCATTAGTCACCCGAAAGAGCATGACTATATAGGCAAAGACTCCCCACTCAGTGGCAGAGATGGTCTTGTGCCTATCGAAAGGGTACACTTGCACCTGATTGTACCCCGAGAAGCCGTTTAGGAAACTGTAGGCCTCTTTACCAGCCACTCTCTTGAGCATGTGCTTGGTGTATGGCAATGGATAATCATCTCTCTTCGTAGCAGTGTTTACCTTTTTGTAGTTGACACACACTCTGATCTTCCCATTCTTCTTTAGTATGATGACTATGGGTGAGACCCAGTCTATGTGCTCAATCTTGTAGATGAATCTTGCTCTCATTAGCTTATTAATTTCTTCCTTGATAGCGTGAGTATGCTTTGGATTCATGGGATATGGTCGTTGCTTGACCAGCATTGCGTCGAGTGCTATGGGTATATTGTGAGTCACTACACTCAGATCTACCCCTTTGAGTTTCTCCAGGGACCAAGCACAAACATCTATATACTCTTGCAAGAGAGCAATGAGACTTTCTTCCTCTCCCTTGGTCAGGTCATCGACATCCCTCTCTCATAGGCAGCCTAGCCCTCCCCATATAGCCACCAACTCATCCAACAAGGCCGCCCAACACACTTTCCTGAGGCAGGCGCAACTGCTACCACAGGAGTTCTTTCGTAGTGGGCTGTGGTGTTACTTGAGAGTTGCGGAGTGCGGAGAGTTCCCACTACCTCTGGAGGTGGAAATCTTCGTGGTACGCAAGTCAAGGAGTGGCAAGGTCCATCTACTAGCACCACCAGATGGACCAACTATGCCTTCTTCCTCCAGACCGCTTATACAGGAGATTGGAAGATGGCACAAATAGAGGAGGAGGTGAAGAGTCAGGTGGCAAACCACATCTCCCAGTGGATGGAAGGAGGACCAGCACTTTTTTCCCAGCAGTGGCCCAGATGCATGATGGGCATTAACTGGTGAGCTAGGGCCGAGGTCCTTAATTTGAGCATTATCTTTCAAGCCCCTGATGATATGGAACCCCTAGATCAGAGATCGGGAGGGGATATAGATTGGCGAGCACCCCCACATCCAGTGGGCTAGTTGGGAGGCCGGCCCGGCTTGTACCATCAGGACTTGGCGGGAGGTGTACAAGATGGCGGACTTGGAGGTGTTGCAATGGGCATCAAGTTGCCAGAGAGGAGAAGAGTTGAGGAGAAGGGAGATTGACGTTGTGATATCCCTGGAGTGGTATGGGCCGCTAGGTTTTTACCAACAAGCATCCCCCTATAGGTAGCAGGTAGAGTGGGGCAACGCCCCACAGGGGACCTTCTTCATCGTACAAGAGGAGGGGCATCTGGTTCTTGACAGAGGGTAGTAGGATGAGGGGATAGTTGGCCTTCCGTGGAGGAGGATTCATGTGGTTGGCCTTCACAAGAAGACATGATGTCTGGACCCTTATGTGTTCTGGGAGGAGTTCCAGGAGTGGCGCCTTTGGATATGGAAGAGCATGCCACTTGATGAGCTGGAGTGGGATCCTAGAGAGTGGTTATGGCCGGCCACTGTGGTTGCCAAGAAGCCACTGAGGTTCCTGGAGTACACAACTAGGATTGGCAGACACGTCCTAATGCAGGAGGACATGGACTGGGCACCCTCGCGTAGCAGGTACTGGGCGGAGCACAACATCATGGATACTTTCTGATGGATTGTCTGGCGCTATCTATGGGACAGCTGGAGGCTGAGAAGGATATCGTATTTCTTATGGCTGTTGGCACATGGAGGCCTAGCGGTAAGGAGCTGGTTAGCCCAGATGCAAAAGGATGGAGATTATAAACACTGCCCATAGTATTCTCTGGAAACTCCAAAGCACTACCTTTGGTCGTGTGAGACGGCACAGCTTGTGTGGCGAGGAGTATGCCACATTCTCCGCCGTATAGCACCTAGCCTTGAATATATCTCTTGGGGTGCTTTTTGCTAGCAGGCAGTCAACCAGGGCCGTCACCTTTTGTATGAGGCTGGGATGCAAGACACGATCTTCATCATTCAGGCTAGGTTGTACGCAATGGTCAGCTTGGAGGCTCTACCCATCCTCCAGGTACTGGAGCCCACAACAGACCGCTCTGAGGTATGGGAGATCGTAGGGAGTCTTAGTGGATGGTACATTTGGAAGGCGTGGTGTCAAGAGGTTTTTGGCAGGGAGAGACTTTCAGTACTGGTGACTTTGGCAAAGCTCTAAACCTCCATCATCCATTCCCTCTGTGGCTGATGGGACCAGGTGCAGGGCGAGTCTTGAGCTTGTTAGGAGCTCCATTCTCACTTCATGCGCACCTGGGGCAGCCAAGACCTATTCTTCATGATGCAGTCAGGCAGCCCCAGATGGTGATACATCCCCCCCCTCCCCAATGGCTTCTTGCCCCCATTCCCCCTAGACCACCTTGAGAGGCTTGTACACTGTTGAGATGGCAAGCTCAACACGTGCGGACATTGATGATGGACCGCCTGGCTAGATGGGTCCGCACATCTACACTTAGCACGTTGGTGGTCATTATGATACTCACATGACCAGTGACTTATCACTTATTATATTTAGTTTGTTACACCTACCTACAGCTGGCAAAGACATAGCGTCAGTCGATTAGTGTAGTCAGTTATGCACTGTTTGACTTAGTAGGCCACTTTTCTTTATGTTGTATCTTATCTATACTTTGTGTACATTGTATAGTGTGTGAAAGAAGAAGAAAAAACCAGCAAGAAAACGTTTTGGCCTCCATCTCTCTTCTTGTGTTCTTGAGTGAGCTTCCTCTTATGTATACAGTGTGTGTTTGGTGCCGCAGCTCAAGCAAGTCCCCCCACCACGCGATTCTTGACATGGTATCAGAGCCGCGCCACTGAGAGAGGCTGAAGTGAAGGAGAAGAAGCAAGGTTCGAGCAAGCAAGCCACGGGTAAGAAAGCTCTGCCATTCTTCCACTCACTCTCTTGGATAGTGCCTATGGAGACACCGGAAGCAGGGTCGAGCAAAAATCTCAGATTGCTGTGAGATTTGGTGTGCGAGTAGATCACTATATATTCTACAAATTAGCCCTTTAGGGCCTTCCCGCAGTTATTTTGGGCGTCTAAGGCCGTTTCAGGCCCCATTTTAGAGCCGCAAGGTTGCGGATAGTAATTTCAAGGTACACTGTGATTTCGGCTGTTTTGACCGAAAGTGGATGCATAGGTTACAGATTTCGAATCTGTAATTTTTGAGGTGTTTGCAGGAAACAAACATAAGGTTTATCTGCAAACAGGTTGCAGATTACATGTACTATTGAGCAATTAGTGAAAAAGGTTGCTTGGTGTTTCGCTATGCACGTGTTGTGAAAGATTGCAGAAGACTAGCTTGTTGTGTTATATCCTTGTTTGTGATAATGGCAGAGAAGAACAGTGGAAATCCCATTATTGAGAAGCTTGACAAGAACAACTACCCTTCATGGAAGTTCCGTGTGACGAACTTCCTCATTGGAAAATGCCTTTATGAATTTGTTTCAAGTGAAGAAAAGGAGCCAGAGCTGGGTATCCCTCCGACTGCAGATGAGTTAAAAGCATGGAAAGAGTGGAATGCGAAAGACAAAAAGGTGATGTACTGGCTACTATGCTGGGACATATCAGGAATGCAGAAACTTCACATGCAGCTTGGACAATTTTTGAGAGCATGTTTTCAGTAAATACAAAGGCACGAAAGATTCAACTCAAGCAAGAGTTGAATGCTTTGAAGAAAGGAAAAATGTATGTCAGTGAGTATGTTTTGAAGGTGAGGAGCATTGCAGATGCCTTAGCAGCGATTGATGCAATGCCAGATGATGATGATTTGGTTTCATCCACTCTGAGTGGTCTTAACAATGAGAAGGCATGAAAATCATTTGTTACTTCAGTATATGTATGGAAGCCATTTCCAGATTTTGATGAGCTGATCTCTCTCATGATTACTGAAGAGATCAATATGCAAAGTGATTCATCTGAAAGAAATGGTGAACACGTCCAAGCATTTTACTCGAGTTGAAGAAGGGGACGTGGTAGATCCTCTTCAAGAGGCTGTGGTATGGGACGTGTTGGCGATAACCAGCAAAACAGGTTCAATCAACAGTTTGGTGAAATGCAGGTTTCTGGAGGCAGAGGAAACTTTAGAGGCATGAGAAGCTCTAGAGAAAGAGATGGATGACAGAATAGAGGTTCTGGAAATTCTGCTATTGTTTGCCATTATTGTGGCAAAATAGGCCATATTGCAGCCCATTGCCATGCAAAGAAGGATGATATTCGCAGTGGTAAATTGCAGCAAGGAAACTATGCATCGTCTTCACGACAGAATGAAGACAAAAATGAGTGTCTGTTTATTATGCAACATATGATGAATGCAGTTACAGGAAAGGGGACACATGATGATGTATGGTATGTTGATTCAGGTGCATCTAATCATATGACCAGTCATGTTGAATGGTTTGGAGAGATGCAGGACTTACAAAACCCAGGTTATGTGCAGACGGGTGATGATTCATGCCACCCAATTTCACACATGGTAGTGCAGCAGTTACATGGAGCAGCAAAAAGCAACCTACAATAGCTTTATCGAGTACAGAGGCTGAGTATAGAGGTACTACTATGGCAACATGTGAGGTGGTATGGCTGCAAAAGTTATTAGGTGATTTGGACGTGCAGGGAGATGGTCCAGTTGTCATTCATTGTGACAACATGAGCAACATACAGCTAGCTAGTAATCCAGTGTTCCATGCTAGGACAAAACACATTGAGGTGCACTACCACTTTGTGAGAGAGAAGGTACTTGCAGGAGAGATTGACTTGGTATATGTCAGCACACAGGATCAGATAGCTGACATTTTCACAAAGGCATTGGGTGTAGAGAAGCTTTGAAATTTCCGAAGCTTACTTGGAGTTGCAGAGATAGAGTTGAGCTTGAGGGGGAGTGTTGAGATGGTAAGCTCAACATATGCGGACATTGATAATGGACCGCTTGGCTGGATGGGTCCGCACATCTACACTTAGCACGTTGGTGGTCATTATGATATTCACATGACCACTGACTTATCACTTATTATATTTAGTTTGTTACACCTACCTACAGCTGGCAAAGACATAGCATGAGTCGATTAGTGTAGTCAGTTATGTACTGTTTGACTTAGTAGGCCACTTTCCTTTATGTTATATCTTATCTATACTTTGTGTACATTGTATAGCGTGTGAAAGAAGAAGAAAAAACCAGCAAGAAAACGTTTTGGCCTCCATCTCTCTTCTTGTGTTCTTGAGTGAGCTTCCTCTTGTGTATACAATGTGTGTTTGGCGCCGCAGCTCAAGTAAGTCCCCCCACCACGCGATTCTTGACATACACTTGATATATCTGTGACTCATCATTAGCTCCAGCTAGTCTGTTGAGCATGAACACTTCTTTGTATCTCAAGTTTTTTCTGAACTAATCTAATTAGCCACACTTTATTTGCCAAAAAAAAAAAGCACACCACACAAACCCCCAAACTAGAGGATTCTCCACAACACTTTGCCCATCCCTCAACATGGGCACATCCCCCTGCCCCAAAAAAAAAACACACTAAGCCTCCACCCACAAGGAGTGATGAGCCTTGCACACCAACATCTTCCCCCTGTTAGCAGGAGAGCAGCCCCTCTCACACCACCTCCAGCTCCTCAGCCTAGACAGCATGCTGCAGTTTTCACTGCCAGGCTGAGCTCCTTCCACAGGATTTCTTTCACAATGGCCCTTGGTCCTACATGAGAGCTGCAGGTCAAGTGGAATTCCCACTTCCCATGGAGGTGGGAATCTTCATTATCTGCAAGTCGCAGAGTAGCAAGGCACATTGGCTAGCTCCCTCAGATGGATTGAACTACACCTCCTTCCTCCAGACTTTCCACTTTGGCAGCTAAACACAAACTCATGCAGAGTAGGTTCTGAGGGGCGAATGCTGCCATAAAGGAAAGGAGACAACAGCTAATTTGGTTGGGGCCAGGTAAGCCATGCAGAAGGCTGCAAGAAGTGGGGGCAAGGAGCAACGGAACGTGCAGGAGCGAAGAGTGGGGTAGGGTGATGCATAGTAGTTGCAGCTGGGTGGGGCAGCATATAGGTCCAGGGGGGAGGTCGTAATTGGGAAGAAGGGTGCTTTTAAAGCTAGCAAGGACAAGGAAAAAGTAAGTAGAAAGATAACCCTGCACTGTGCCTTCTTTGCAGACAATCAAAGCAGAATTTCTTTATCTGTTCAGTGATTGCATACATCTCAGACCACTTTGGTCTGATATAATGGACAGATGATGCTCAACCTCATAACAGACTTATTTGGAGGTAGGCCTGGGACAAAGGAACCATGAACCCAGAAGGATTGAAGGACTGGCAATGGATCAAAGTAATGTTGATGCAATGTAAATAAGAATGCAAATGTCACTTCTGACATAAAATGTTCCTGACGGCTTCTGAATAACACAAGTCGTTTTTCTGACAGAATATTACACCAACAAATCATCTATTACATGTCAATTATAGCTCATACTATGTTCATCATACTTCCATGAATCTGATGAAATCCTTCCGATAATGTGAAAACAAAAGGTATCATCAGTTATGCAAAACATGCATGATAAAGCCAATAGATCAACAATGGTATGTCAATCAAACAAAACATTACTGTGTAACCAAACTCTTGTGAGCATTATGCAAACAACAGTGAACATCAGACTGGAATAACAAGAGCCCATCACTATGCCAAAACGATATTTTTGCATACTAAGGGTAATGGGCAATACACTTGCCAGACAAGAACTCGTAGAGTGTGTGAAAGCCATAGAGGTAAGGTTTGCAACCTTGTGAAGAATCCAAACAATAATGAGACCCCTATCATCACTGGATGTCAATTTTCGGTAGTTTTCATTCCAACGCACAACAAGGACAGATCCTTGGTGACCTTCCAAAGTTTGGTTCATAGTAAGGTTTGATTGAGCAGCAACAAATGGATCTTTCTTCGCATCATCTACAGCAGTTGATCCAGGTAGCTTCAACACCTGTGGCAATATACAAGGATTAAAATGTCTCAAGTTTAATTTAAAGAGAATGTGCACAAACGCACTGCTTGTTTATACCCAAAAATATATTTCCTTCAACCAGAAAAAAGTTTTCTAGGATAGGCACACCCTAGGTCATCTCCATCAGGTCGGCTGCAGTAGGATGTCTGGAGGAAGGAATTTCAAGCAGAGATGCTAAGTGTGATGCAAAGTAGGGCGATTGTGCAACAGGCAACGATTTCTTTAGGTGTTGTCCCTACATAGGACATGGCAGTTTTGGCATATGTAGCAGACCTGGATTAGTCAATGATCTCTGCATCTGTTAGCAAGGGATACCATGCCAAATTCGATTTAGTAGGCAGCATTCAATACTTGGGTCAGTTGGGAAGTAGTACCCCCCTGCTCAAAGCAGTCCCCTCTATTTCAAGCATGCCCTCTCTAGCACCTGTCAATTCAGCCACCACAGCTCACCTTCACCTACCGCCACAAGTCACACATGGCATCCTCAACTTCTTCATAGAGCAAAGCTCGGCACCAATCGTTGAGTCAAAGCCAACACCAAAGTCATATGGAGCTAGTGCATTGCACGAGATTATAGCTGGTTCCCCATCACCACCAGAAGGGATCCAACACAGCCCCTCGCACACACTCGGTTGATGCCTTCGTGCCAATTCGCATTCTCAAGGAATTCATCTAGTTGGCTCTTATTGGGACTCCTGCCAAGGTCACATGAGTGGTACCCTTCGGGAAGGGGTGCTTCAGGCTCCAGTTCAAGGCTCCAATTCGGCTGATAGAGGCAATGCTTGCTACCAGCTTGCTTGATGTTAGATCATTAGTGGCATACTTAGACAAATGGATGGAGGGTCGAGACTACTCATTACTTGGAGATGGAACTACCATAACCATCTCTTTTCCGGGCCTCGATGAGTACTTCACGCCATAACCCTACAAGATTGGTAGTGCATTTGGCCATGTCATCTAGGAGAGAAGACCTTTGTGGACATAGCATGTCGGAAGGCCCACACAGATACCCATTGGTTCGAGTTATTGTTCCCAGAAAGTCCTTATATTCCCTTCCTCACAGCATCAGGATTCCCTCTATCTATGAGGGCTTTCTAACCCAGCTCCTCACATACACAGGACTTCTAGACCAATGCTTCTCATAGACTATGATCAGACATCTTGCAACGGAGCACCCCAGGACTTGCTAGCGCCAGCAGATCTCCTTCAGAGATGAGGGAGGTGGTATCCCCAGGACGCAGAGAAGGAGCAACGTAGAGCACCAGAGATGATGCAATGCCAAACAGAGGAGGAGACAGCACTAGCGACAGCGAGAGCGTGCATACAAGGGACAAGAGCAAGATCAAAGAAGCCCAAAGCTGAGACATGCGGACGGACGGTGGAGAGTGGTCAGGGACCATAAACCATCAGCCCATATGGTGCCACCCTAGCCTCCTATGGCTTCCACAGCCACTTCCCTAGCTATCTAGGAGCTAGAGATTCCAAAGTAGACTACAGCACACCACGAGTAGATGAAACGCAGCCCACAAAGGCAATGATACTAGCAGTGACTCGAGAGATGCAACAAGCTATAGAGGCACCATCATCCCCTAGACTTCTATCCCACCAAGGGGCAATCCCAGAGCTAATCCCATCTCAGGTACCTAACATGCATCAGGGTGAGGAGGGTGAGCAGACATAGGAGAGTGAGGAAGAGGCAGAGGACTCGAATGCATACTCTCAGGACTTTTCCCACTCCACCCTATAGCGAAGATAGTAGAGAGGACACATGACAGGGTGTATGCTA
The DNA here is from genome assembly GCF_053477565.2 of Lygodium microphyllum. NCBI lineage: Eukaryota > Viridiplantae > Streptophyta > Polypodiopsida > Schizaeales > Lygodiaceae > Lygodium > Lygodium microphyllum. The sequence continues at coordinate 508,095 of NW_028229540.1, read as the reverse complement.
GGAGACAACAGGACAGGAATGGGTAGCAAATCCATGCCAGTCTGAGGGGCTAAGATGCACTCCATGAGGATACTCTCATGGAACATATGAGGCTTCGGAGAATGACACTTCAAGCAGGGCTGAAGCCTCACAAGGCAGGATTTTCACAGAGCATTAGCAAGAGAAGCAGATGACTTTCTCATGTTACAATAATACCACCTATTAGTAGAGAGGATATCTCGCTGCTACGGGAAGCTATTGCTAGGGCAGAGTCACACATACTGGGCAACAACTGTGGGAGGTGCAAAGATACAGGTTAGAGTTTGCATATTTGTTGGGGAGTAGTACATCCAGTCTATACACGACTGCAGTATTGTGATTCCAAGGAGAGCTATGTGGGTCTCAATGAAAGTGGAGGAATCACCTATTGGTCTATTGGTCATTTATCCCCCGAATGGTAATATTCCACATTGTAGCCAGCTACTGGTTCAGCCTCTACTTCTGGTGAATCAAATGGGGCTCAATTGATTTCTACTAGACAGGAAATAAAAAACATAATCGATACAGGAAACAAGAGAATAAGAAACCATATCTGCTCTTACACCATAACAATCTCACTTAAATTACAAAAACCTACACAAATTAGTACAGTAATGATAATAGGACCAATAGATACTTCATAATAAACCATTCAAGCAGTAGATCATAATGCTCCTAGAGAAGCATATTTGGGATAAAAAGTTAAAATATTCCACCAATCCTTCTATGTACATTTACTTCTCTCCAAACCATACAAGCACGTCAACGCGCATATAGCTCTTTACCCCAACAACTTGCTTTCGATTGGTAACAGGGTTTTTTGAAAGGATGGACTAAGCTTTATAGATGCAAGTGCCGCTATCTAGCCTTAGCTTTTGCGAAGGAGTTCAATCGCTTCGCGCTATGTGTTTTTTGTGGAAATCTTGTGATATGTCCTACCTCCAATAATAAATTCACTAGACTATAATCCGCTCCATTTCACATCAAATGAAATGTGAGAGAATGGCCAACTAGATATAGGAGACGTTTTTGAACTACCCTTAGTCACTCCCTATCACAAGTGGATCATTGGATAGTAGGGGGCGACTTTAATATGGTGGAGGCTCTTGAGGACAAGAGAGAAAGACACATGGAAACTATTTGAGGAGGAGAGAAATTTGCCTAGGAGGAGTTACTTTTTCAAATCAAAGGCTAGGACCCATGGTTCACAGCAAAGTTTGGCGAGTCCACTAGATCACTCCAATTCTCTAGGAGAGACAGGGTAGTGGGAGCCAAGACTTTCTGTAGGATTGACCAATTTTATATGGATGATTGGGCCTATGACAGGGGCAGCCTAACACACATCATAATTGCATGACTCTTTCAGACCACTCACCTATTCAACTACTTCTCTTTGAGAGAGCCGGAGGTTCCCAATCTAGTGTCAAGATTCCAGCGCACTTGTTCTATGAGGATGATTTTTTTTTGCAAGTAAAATGTGGCTATTTACATTACTAAAAAAAAAAAACTGATTACAACGGAATGCTCCTGCTCAACAGACAAATTGGAGCTGATGAAAGTCACAAATACATCATGTATACAAGCCTCTCAAGGCGGTTTGGGGGGGATGGGGGCAAGAAGCCATGGAGGGGGGATGTATCGCCATCTGGGGCTGCTTGCCTGCATCATGAAAAACAGGTCCTGGCCGCCCCAACTGTGCATAAAGTGACATCGAAGCTCCTGACGAGCCCTAGACTTGCCCTACACCTGATCCCATTGGCCGCGGAGGGAGTGGATGATGGAGGTCCAGAGCTCTGCTAAGGTTGCCTGTATTGAGAGTCTCTCTCCGCCAAAAGCCTCCTGACACTGCGCCTTCTAGATATGCCAACCAGTAAGACTCCCTATGATCTCCCATACCTCAGAGCGGTCTGCTGTGGGCTCTAGTACCTGGTGGATAGGTAGGGCCTCCAAACTGACCACTGCGCACGACCCTACCTCGATCATGAATATCGTGTTATGCATCCCGGCCTCATACAGAAGGTGATGGCCCTGGCTGACCGCCTGCCAACAGAAATCTCCCCATGAGATACATCCAAGGCTGAGTGCTATACGGCAAAGGATGCGGCATGCTCCTCTCCACATGAGCTATGCCGCCTCACACGACCAAAGGTAGTGCTTTGGGGTTTCCAAAGGCTGCTATGTGTGCAATGCTTACAACCTCCCTCCTGCATCTGGGAAAGCCAGCTTCCCACCGCCAAGCCTCCATGTTCCACCGGCCATAAAAAATATGATACCCTCCTCGGCCTCCAGTTATCCCATAGGCGGTGCCAGAAGGTCTGTCAGAAAGGCTCCATGATGCTATGCTCTACCCAATGCCTGCTATGTGACACCGCCCAATCCATATCTTCCTACATCAGTACGTGTCTACCAATCCTGGTGGTGTACTCCAAGAAACTCAATGGCTTCTCGGCAACCACAATGGCCGGCCATAGCCACTCTCCCGGATCCCACTCCAGCTCATCAAGCGGCTTGCCCTCCCAAATCCAAAGGCGCCACTCTCTAAGCTCATGCCATAAGACAAAAGAGTCTAGCCGCCATGTCTTCCCCTGAGGCCAATCACCCAGATCCTCTTCCATGAAAGGACAGCTATCCCCTCATCCTGCTGCCCTCTGTCAAGAGCCAGACGCCCCCCCTCCTATATGGTGAAGAAGGTTCCAGGTGGAGCGCCGCCCACTCTACTTGCCACCTGTAGAGGGATGCATGCTGGTGAAAACCAAGCGGTCCATACCTCCCCGGGCTCTATTAGCTCTCGTATCGGGGGAGCAAGCCACTCCTGAGGTATTGCTGCATCTATCTCCCTTCTCCTCAACTCCACTCCTCTCTGGCAGCCTAATACTCGCTGTAGCACCTCCTTGTCCACCATCCTGTACACTTCCTGCCATGTCCTGATGGTACGAGCTGGGCCAGCCTCCCAACCAGCCCATTGGATGTGGGGGCACTCGCCAATCTTTGCCCCTTCCCAATCTCAAACCTAGGGGTTCCAGATCACCGGCTGACGGTCTATCTCCTCCTCACAGCTTGGGGGGCTCTAGATTAGGGCCTTATGGAGGCCCTGCCACACGTAGAGTAAGCTGCATAGGAAAGGTGATCTTGGGGGGACTGATTTGGGCTGACGTGAAGATCCATCTCAAGGACGGCCTCCACTCACTACCAAGCCTCAGTCTACAATCCTAAAGACCCTCCTGCAATAGGACCTTCCAGGTCTGCCCTCCTAGTGTGAGGCCACGGACAACTAGCTTACCCAAAAAGGGTCATACTCTGATACTTTGGGTCTAGGATCCCAAGCCCTCCCTCTGACCGATGCCGTATGATGGTTGCCCACGCCACCTTGGCCCTGGAATCCTTGGAGCCATCTAACCCGTACCAAAGGAAGTTCCGCACTAGGCAGTGAAGCGGCACTGCACAGGACGAGGAGAAGCACCAACACGAGGTGATGTATGAGGCCGTCGCTAGGAGGACCTGGTTAACCACCAGGGCTCGGCCTGCTAGTAAGAGGCGAGCCGTGCTCGAGTAGGTTAGCTTCCTCCAAATAGAATTGAGGACTGGGAGAAACTGTTGGGTGGGAGTGATGTCAAGTCCCACCTGGAACCCTAGGTAACGGACGGTCTACCCTCTGCTCACCCATTTGAATCCCAGGTGGATGCCCCACTCCGTGCTAGAGTCCAGGTCTGTGAGAAAACCAACCGACTTTCGCCAGTTGATTTTTTCTCCCGTTGCAGAACAGAACACCTCAAGAGCTAGCCTCACTCTCTCCAACATCAACTCATTGTCCTCTATGTAGAGTGCTATATCATCTGCATACTTTGAGTCTAACAACTCAGTCTCCTCTCTCACGGGAAGTCAGAGGCCGCGTAATCCGCTCACACGTGACTTGAGGAAGTGAGACATCGCCAGGTACGGGGCCATGAGGCAGCCTGCTAGATCGATCTCTCCAGCTAAAACTCCTCCCCTCGCCTACCACCTATGAGAACCCTGCTAGTGGCCGATCTATAAAGTGCGGAAACCCCACGAATCCAAGCCTGGGGAAACCCAACCTCACCATGGTGCCCTCTAGGAAATCCTAGTCCACCCTGTCATAAGCTTTCTCGAAATCCAAGAGTAGTACGGCTAGTCTCTGGCCACTGTGCTGAGCCCACTCTGTCGCCTCAAAGAAGGTGAATATATTGTCTAGGATACTCCTATCTTGGACAAAGCCTGTCTGTGTGTCATGGATGATGTCTGGAAGCACAAGGCGTAGTCGTCTACCAATCATCTTTGCCAATGCCTTATAGGCCACTGACAATAAGGTGATCAATCTCCAGTGGGAAAGCTCCAACCAATCACCCCCTTTGGGGAGAAGATTGATAAGACGTGCTGAGAGACTCCCTTGCATCTGTCCTGAAGTGAAAATCTCCTGGAAGGCCATCAGTAGGGGGTCCTTCACCACCTCCCAGTAGCTAATGAAGAAGGCCTTAGAGGGGCCATCCTCTCCTAGGCATTTCTACCCATCCTGTGTATGGAAAGCCTCCTCTATTGCTTCTCTGTGAAGGGGGATAGGAGGGAGCGTCCCATCTCCTCTTTAACGAGAGACGGGATGTAATCCTAGACCTGCTGTCTACATCACTGTCCTCCGGCTGAGGATGCCTCTACTCTGGAAAAGGCATCTCTAGTAGTCGGTGGCAATCTCCATCACCTCGTTTGGGAAAGAACGAGTCCTCCTATACTAATCTCGAAGGTTGCGTATCTGCTCTCCTGAGGTGCGAGCTTGGTGCACCTGGAAAAACTCACTACACATCGTGTCTCCTTTTCGCGCCAACAAAGCTGCTGAGGTGCGAAAAGAGAACTCCGAGCGCCTGTCCTCTAGGCCCGCAATGGCTGCTCGCTCGCGCACCTCCTGTGCATGGAGGGTAGGATCCCTTGGTGCCTTTTGGAATAATCTCTGCGTGACTGCAAGGTCCCGCTGGAGTGCTCTCTCCTCCTACCAGCTCTGTTGCCTGGCATGTATGGCTTCCTCTTCGTAAATGCTACTGGACTTAGCTAGGACCTCTGCAACCTCCTCTGCGATCCGGTCCCTCCTGCCCCAATTCTTGGTCCAAATCTACTCAATCTGTCTCGTTACCTCCACCCTCCTATAGATCAAGTCCGGGATCCGACAAGATCGTGCGTCTAGGGTGGATGCTGGGGAATCAAGTGTCAGGAGAACCGGGCAATGATCGGACAATGTGGTGCCGCCAACTGCCCAATCTGGCCTCCACGAGAGCATCCCCCCTCTCCCACATAAAACCTATCCAACCGCTCCAGCAAGACTCCACCTAGCCGCCTATGGCCCCAAGAGAAATCCATCAACCTCTCCCTCCTGTGGAAGGAAGGGTCTCTCTAGGCATCTCGTGCTCCTACTGCCAATAGGAAGACCTCCCATGCCTCCTGATCCTCCCCAGCCATGCCCTGGTAGTTTCTGCCTCTGCCCTGTTGGTCCTCTAAAGCCTCCATGTTGTTGAAGTCTCCTCCAACGATTCAAGAGTCCACCTCTAGGAGTCTATCTATGATCTCCACCCAGAACTTGCTGATGCCCTAACCTCCGTAGGGGCATAGACATAGAGGACTCCAAGGCACGAGTCCCCAATATCAAGTCTGATCCATAGAACCCTCCCTACCATTATTGTCCAGTGGTCTCGTACATAGGCAGTGAGAGTCGGGCCAATAGAGGTGCATACGCCTCCACTCCTGCCGTGGGCACCTATGGCATGCTTTCCAATAAGTGTGTGAGCTGCCTGGTAGTACCTTCCCTACCCGCTGGGCCTGGGTGGGAGTGAGCTTGTGCTCCTGTAGAAGTAAGATGTTGATCCGTCTGGCAAGGGCAGACTGCAGCTCCTGCCAAATAATCAACTTACTGGAACCACGTGCCCCACTATAGTGGAGACTATTCACATTCCAGAATGCAAGGTATAAGCTCATGGGGAAACTTGTGACTGACCGAATAGGCATCTGTTTGGTGTGGAGGATGTTGATGAGGAGGAAAAACTATGGGGCATGCAAGTACGCTTTGCCGAAAGTCTAGACGGCAAACTCTAGTCCCCCATGGTGGCCCTCGGCCGGACCATAGGGGTGATAGATGCTCTAGGTGATACTATCAATACATCTATCAGCCATGCTAAGATTCGTGACTCTGTACACTGGTAGAAGTGGGCCGCTTGTGCCAGGGGCCACTTGATCGCATCCCTCGGAGCTCTCCACTGTGGAGGGGCTTGAAAGATACTGCTTGTGTGGGACCTCGGCACTAGCCCACCAGTTAATGTCCATCATGCAACCAGGCCACTGCTGTGCAAACAGCGCTAGTCCTTCTTCTCCCATCCACTAGGAGGTGTGGTCCGCCACCTGACTCTTCAACACCTTCTCTATCTGTGTCGTTTGGTCCATCTAGTGGTGCTAGGAGATGGACCTTGCCCCTCCTTGACTTACGAACCACAAAGATCCCCACCTGAAGAGGTAGAGCAAACTCTCTGTGCTCCACAACTCTTAGGTAGGACCATGGGCCACTATAGAAGAACTACTGTGGAGACAGCTATGCCTATCTCAGGAAAGTGTGACGGGCGGCAGGGGGCAGATGAGTTGCTAGCTGTGTGTGTGTGTGTGTGTGGGGGGGGGGAAGCACTGTTGGTACGAGGAGGATGTAAGCATGTGTGGCTCATCCCCTCCTGTGGGAGGAAGGGGGGTGGATCTGGGGGGGATCACTTGCACCGGGTGCGGATCAGGGGGGGTGCTCGGCAGGGGACGTGGTGGGGAGGAAGAGGATCGAGGGATGGTGGGATGGTCGAAGGTACGTGGCAGGTATGGAGGGGACTGGTGGCCCTGGAAGGGAGGGGCCGTGGGCCAAGGTCGATGGGGGGGGCATGGGAGGTGGGGGGGGGGGGGGGGGGGGGTGTGGGATCTTAGGTGAGGTAATTTGTGGTGCGGGTGGTGGATGTGGGGGACTGCGGTCCTGCGGGGTGGAGCAAGCTCCCTCCTGCTCCCTGTTGTCGAGGCTTGGTCTAAAGAGCTGACTACCGTCCCCCCTGTTGTCTCCCCCTCTATCATGTCTGGACCCGTGTGAAGCCGTCAGCGTCTACTTGCGGGCCTGTCAGCGGAGCCACCTTGGCTCCGAAACTCGTACAATCTGCTGCTTGATGCCCAAAGTCGTTGCAGCACAAGCACTGCCGTGGTTGCCCAGTCACAATGACTTGGTGCCTAAAGAAGTGACATCCTGAATCAATCTCTAGGAGCTTTGGTATACTCTTTGTGTCTTTCACGGCCACTCGTACCTTTGGGACTCCTACAGCTGTCACTGCATCCGCGAAGGAGGCAAGAAGAACTATGCCAAGCATTGCTTTGCATGGGGAAGTGACTAATGAGATTGCTTTTTCATAATCGCTTCATCTAGAATAGCCCCTAAGTCATCTTGTACTTAGTGGCCACACAACCATACATTGCAGGTGGCTTCTGTAGCTCCCGACCAATGTGCCGCTACCCTCGCCCCCATGCCCTATGAAATGCGCTGCCTCCTCGCTATTGCGCTGCCCACCTTGCTCGTCGTCAATGCTGCGCCACCACATCATGCTTCCCCCGCCTTTGCATCGCATCACGCTGCCCTGTGACCCCCGCCATCACGTTGTGCTTGCACCCCCCCACCCTACGCCCCCGCCACCATGCTATGCCTACGCCGCCTCCCCCCCCCCCAACCCTGTGTACCTTTGACCTCTCCCGCGTTCTCTCCCGTCTCTTCCACCCTACAGTCACCTGCCTACATGCCTCCCACACCGTCATCCATGGCACCCGGCGCCTCTACCGGTATAAAAAAATAGAATCCAACCCCCCCCCCCCTCGCCATCGCCATCGCTCTCGCCCCCCTCCCCCCCCCCCCTCCGGTTGCTCAATCCATTTGCAGCAACTCCCCCTCCCCTCCGGCAGTACAGCAATGTGTTTGGTAGGTTCTCAGTAGGAAAGCGCAATGGAAACCTCTGTTCAGACGCCGATGCATTCTACGAGTGCCCCCCAGTCCAACACCTTGCACGTTGTCCTCTCTGACACTAGTATCCATGGCTTCTTTACCAACAAATGTCCAGACTACTGGGTGCTCCTACTGTGGCATCACCGGACACACCACTGATGCTTGCTGACTTCGACCTTTGCACCACCCCACCCCTCCGGAGTACATGCGTCTTCCACCAGGCACTCCTTGTGCCACCTCTCCTTTCTGGGCCACAGAGATTGTTCTACATCAGCTATCAGAGTACTATGCTCAAGGCAATAAGACGCATCCACTGCACACTAAGTCCTTTCGAGCACATGGAGGATCTATTGGCGCTACGACCTCCTGGAGATCGTCACAATGCTAGTGGTAGTCTTCTCCCACTTATTTTCAGGTACAGTGGCTTCCACGACCCTATGGCTCTGCAGTCCACTCCATCGAGAGACAGTGATTGTTTGATACCGTCTTCTCATCAATCTTCTCCTTCGAGAGACAATGGCTGCTCGGCTTCTTCCTCTTCTTCGGCTACCCAGTCCACTCCACTGAGAGACAGCGACGGTTGCCCACCTCTTGCTCATTCTGAGCCCCACCCTCGACTACTCAGGTTCGAGAGCCTACCTCTGGGAGCTCTTCAGCACCTCAGATACCTTCTTCGGCACGACCAACGGCACTTCCTTCGTCATCAGACATTTCGGAGTCCGTGATCCATGATTTTTTGGATTCCCTATCTACTTCAGAGGGGGATGTTATTTCTTTGCCCTCAGAGGGGGCATCTACTTCTTCTTTGACTTCAGCGGGGGCCCCTCCACCTCCCACCTCAGAGGGGGAACCTACTCCACATGAAGTTCTTCACCCATCCTCTACTTTCTTGGGGTGGCTGTCTTTGACCAGTCATCTCTTCTATTGATACCCAAGATCTAGAGGTCTACCTAGATTGGGGCCCTTGGGTCTTCAGCAGCGACTTGGTGGCTAGGCCTAATATTCCTTCCAGCATGGAGTTACGGAGCTAGTGGCTTCTCTCCCGAGGTTGAGTTTCGGGTTCTATAGCTCATCCAATCTCCTGACTATCTTCAAAGGTCTCCTTTCAGGTGGTATTCTCAGATTACAGGATGGATCTTCTTCGTCACTTGGTTAGCATGGAGCCACCTCCCGAGATCAAGTACGAGCATATTCTTCTGGTTCTCGGCACCACACAAAGTCCGACATTCCTTCTATGCATTGCATGTTTTCATCATCTTTGTACTAGGGCGCTTGGACAAGTGAACAATTTTCCCATGAGGAACACTGTACAAGTGGCACCTAATGCATGAGCATTCTTCAGCATGTAGCATTGCATCTCCACCTCACTCTTCTCTTGTTTCCCTTTTTGGGCCTGAGAGGGGGTGTTGAGAAACCCTTCACCCTTCACCCGCAGTTTGCATTTTTATGTTTCTGCATTTTGCGTTTAGGGTTTGCATTTAAGGTTTGCAGCCCCAAAAAGGGGTGCCATCCTAGACTAATTGTGCCTATTTATAGGCAACTCTCTCATTCATTCCTCATGGCTGATTCATTCCAGTCCGTCGCCTCTTCTCTCCAGCCTCTCCGCTATCCTCACACCCCTTCAGGAGGACATTGCAGTTCGTGGTTCATGGCTGTCTTCATCATCTTCCTTGTGCTACGGCACCCTTGTTTCCTTGTATCACATTCACTCCATGATTCGGAACTTCATCATTCCATTCATCAGAGTTTCTTCTCTCTTCTCTTCTCTTCTCCATGTTTGCCGAGTTCACTCCATGTTCCTCCCCGCAAACCCTACTGTCTCGCTGATACGCCGTCTTTTGACAAGGAGGTATATACAAGTCATGATGTTTGGTTCGTGGAGTTTTCCACTGCAAAGGAGGGGGGTGTTGAGCATCCTATCCCTGAAGATCTAGGTGATAGTTAGGCAACTGCTCTAGTGTCTTTGGATCCCCTACCCATTAAGTCTCCACCCTCACTGGAGGAGGATATTGGTTCACCACTGGATTCACTCATTGAGTCGGCTCATTGAGTCGACCCTGGCAGATAGTTCACAAACTTCAATAGAGATAGGGCAGCGAGGGGAGTATTGACCTCCTCCTCATTAGGCACATGATACACTTTGTGGTTCAAGGATTGAGGGATTCCTTGAGGAGTGGTAAACATAGGATGGCCTGCGGCGCTCTTGGAGAAACTAGGCACACTCCACCAAGCTTGTTTGTACTGACTATTGGTTGATGTCTTGTGCCATGTAGGATAGGGAGTGCATCTCCATGAAGGAGGCTTTACAGTCATAGCATTGAAAGAAGGCTATGGAGCAGAAGTTGGATATGATTGAGAGGAATGACACTTGGGATCTTGTGCCTCGTTCTACTCATAGGAAGGTGATTAGCATCATAAGCACAAGGCAAAGCTTATTGCAAAGGGCTTCGCCCAACAGGCTTAGTAGCGGCCAAGTGTGGATTTCCATGACACCTTTGCACCTAGATCTTCGGCTGTGTTTATCAAATTTTGCTGAATTTATCGAATTCCGTTGGCGGAGAGGCTAGAAACAAACGTCAGATGGGTGTAGACAATGTTGAGCAGCTTTAGCTAAGATGTCCTCTGTGAACTGGGTAAAGGCCACAAATCTCTAACACCTAAAACCTACAAAAACAAGAATAGGCTGAGTAGGAGGGGAAGCTATCTATTTATAGAAAGTTTGGGGCCTCCCAAATTAAGGTTTACACATGGGACACTGAAACCCTCTCAAACAGCTCCTGATTTAAGAGAAATGGTTGAATTTCATTAATTAACTTAAGTTTTGGGGTTGTTTAATGAAGGCTAATGATAATTTAGCTCAGCATCCTCTCTTAGGCCCAAAATTGGAACCAGAAAGGGACTACAAATACACCCAAGCCCTTTCTCTTTTATTTTCCCAAGGTCATCCCACCCAAAGCAACCAAGGCATGGGGTAAAAGGTGCATGTCAACTACCAAGTGACCTACCAACACTACAAAAGGCAATGGTTATCTTACCAAGGGAGCTCAAGTGTTCACCCCAAAGAGGAAAGAGCATCAGACAAAGGATGCTAGTGTATCTCCTCATGACTGTCCACCACAATATAGACGTGGCTGCACCTCTACTACTGAAAATGCAGTTGGCTACACCAAAATGAGTTGTAGAAAGCTGCCTAGCTGATGGCAACGATGATCCAATCGGCAAAGGCAGAGTGTGCAGCAGGCCATGCATTGCAAATTCACAATCCTAGTCAGATTGTTGGAAATTTCCTGAATAGATGAAAGATACCACCAAAAGGACACACTTGGCTGAACCACTGCTGAATCTGATGTCAAACAGCAAAAACTTAGTCAAATACTATGTTCACTGAATCAGCGCCTCCTTCAGGGAAGTAGACACCTCACCAGGCTGAGAGAGCACTGGTCAAGAGATGGAGGGTCAGCATCAAGCATTGGTGATGATACCCAAAGCTCTAATACCATGTCAAAGTGTGCAGCAGAAGAAGGAATGAAGACATGAATGGATGAAGCCATGGAACACCATAGAGGGAAAAATCAAAATTAAGATGGCAGCCCCGAACAATGCTGTGTGCATGTAAGTGAGGATGATCTTGCTGAGAGAGAGGGTGCTACAAACCCACCACATGGTGTCTAGGCCAAAAAGCAAAAGGACAATATCACTAGAAACTATTTAGCCTAAATAGAACTAGACACTATAGACTAAAATGTTCAAACTGACCATAAAAAGGACTAAAAGTGTCAAATCTCCATGATATCCCCCACTGACTTGGTGTGGGTTCACAACCACAAGATGGCATTAGCATTGCTGACATAATCCACCCTATCCTCACCTTCTTGAAGTTGAGAGTAAAAACAAAGAGATCCTCTCTCTTAGACTGGGTGAGCGTGGCTTCCCAAGAGATGAATATGTTGTCCAAGATATTCCACTCTTGAACAAAGTCAATCTGATGTGTATATTGTCCAGCATCATGGATGAGATCCTCATTTTCATCTTATTGGCTAGAATCTTGGATTCATTTCGGCTTCATGAGATATTTCAATTGTCACGTTGGGATTGATATCAAAAACAGGCCACTTTATCAAGTATCAGAGAAAAGTTAGACAGGAGTTTCTTTCTTGGAGTATAGCCAAATTATCTCTTGCTAAGAGAGTTTTGGTTGGCTAACCAAGATTTGAAGGGGTATTCCACTTAGTTTTGAAGATGAAAAACATTTTTAAGACCTAATCAACGTGAAGGAAGTGAAATTGACTGGAAAAAGAGGATCCAGATGGTATTTATATGAATGAGGATTAGTGACAATGCCTAGAAGAGTAAAACATAGGTTTTGACAGCAGCATGTAAATAAGGTCTTTAGACACACTCTTGCTACTTGAGAAAGGTAAGTAACAATGTGAAGCAAAAGGAGAAATGTGGGGACATGAGCGGGAGGTGGTGAATGAAATGAGCTATCATCCTTATGTATCAGTTTTTTGTGCTTTCATGGCTGCTGATTTCTTATGGTTTCCTATCACCATCAGGGAGCCATCGAGCTATCCACTGCAGATCAGGATGAGCTCTCGAATGTTGAGTTGATAGATTGATAAGTAAGAATGTGAAGCAAAAGGAGAAATGTAGGGACATGAGGGGAAAGTGGTGAATGAAATGAGCTATCATCCTTATGTATCAGTTTTTTGTGCTTTCATGGCTGCTGATCTCTTATGGTCTCCTATCACCATCAGGAAGCCATCGAGCTATCCACTGCAGATCAGGATGAGCTCTCAAATGTTGAGTTGATAGATTGATTAAGCCATGGAGGTTTTTATGAAGCTTCTGACACCCTCATCAACTGGCACAAAATCTTCCAATTTTTGGGTCAACAACTCTTCTCAACCAATATGAAAGCCTCACAAGCACTTAGGTCACAGCAAGACTTGATTATGGTATCTTGGTTGCTACATTGAGATAGACAAATTTTCAGAGCAGCAATTGACCCCACTACTGTTGAGCAACATACAAGCTTTTTCATTAGAGCGCTCTTAAACTCTCTTTAGAAAGAAGAATACTGATAGGAAATAAGGTTCTTTTATTGACTATATGGTACATCACTTCTTGTTGGGCCTTATTCCAGATTTTGGATAGTGGTCTCATTCATAGGTTCATATGATCAGCTTGGGATGGGAGCCCACCAAGAGTTAAAGCCACCTAGGTTGTGACTGTCCAAGTCTACCTCATCTCTTACTGCAAGGCTACGTATGTGGTAGCTCTAGATCTTGCAATGGGGGGCAGCCGGCCATAGATGGGATACCCATTCCCCATAGTAACAAGCTAGGTATCACAAGAATCTTTCAGCGGTGTATTGATTTTGGTGTGCATTATATTCGATGTAAGATGACATAGGAGCCAATGGTGATATCAAAATAGTTGCTAAAATGATGGCAACTGCCACAGTCGAGTTTTCCCTTTGGAATACGTTATTCCCAGGTAGTATTGACAACGCATGAGCTCCTGCAAGGGAGCAACCCCATACCTAATCTAACTTTTGCAGTGGGGAGGTGCCACTCTTATCCACCCACAATTCTTGTCCCTGACTACATGGACAATGCCTTGTACGGTGAGGCGGAGGAGACACAGAGGCACTGCCTATATTGGGGCTGTTCCAGAGCTCAGGACGTATGGAGGAAAGCCCTCAGTATGATAATCCACGGCACAGCGGAAAGAATGCCTTGTGCGATCCCCATCGACCATTGGTCAGAGTTTCAGAAACAGGGATTCGCGTGTCGGAAAAACGTGTTGAGCTTCTTGTGTAAAATTCTATGGTAGCCGCTTGCAGAAGCTCATGTAAATGTTGGAGTTAGAGGAAATGTGGATTCATACGGGTGAGAAAATGTTGAAAAATTCCTGTGAATTATACATGGAGCACTACATTAGCGATTCAGGAAATAGGTTTTGGCGGAAGGGATCAGGGACGCACCTTAAGAAGGCCATTGTCTCCTCCGCAAGCAAGCCAACCCTGCTGGGAGTTCCAAGCGATGCTTCTCAGACGGATGCCGCTGGGCATGGTCACTTTCTTGTTGAGGTAGACGAACATCGGAAGAAGGGGGAAACCCTAGCCGGTGCACAGAAAACTACTCGGGCTGGTGAAGAAGGAAAAGCCAGCTTCTTTCTTCCACATGCATGCACACAGCAAGAAAGTCCACGTACTTACTGCAACCTCAACGCGTTGTTTTTCATTTTCCTTATTTCTCTTCGCACTTTATTCTATTTCTCTCTCTATATATAAATTTAATCTTCTTTCTCTATCTCTAAATTCACACACTCAATCACATACATGCACGCATTCTCTCTCTCTCTCTCTCTCTCTCTCTCTCTCTCTCTCTCATTTTTTCTTCTCTTTCTTCATGATCTCTTTTTTAAAAATTTCCTCTCTCATTTTTTTCCTCTCTCTCTCTCTCTCTCTCTCTCTCTCTCTCTCTCTCTCTCTCTCTCTCTCTCATTTTTTTCACTCTCTAAAACTTTTTCATCTCTTCATCTCTCTATTTTTTCTCTCCCTCTCTCTCTCCATCTCTCTTCCCCACTTTTTGTCTCCCCCTATACTCTCTCTCTCTCTCTAACAATGTCAAAAAAATTATTGAAAATATATTTAAATTAAAAACAATAATTCAAAAATATGTTTATTTAAAATATAAAATCACATATTTAAAAAACATTTAATTAAGAAAACCTTTGATTAAAAAGGGAAGGGTAGAAAATAGACTTTTTTAAAAACTTTTAATTTAAAAAAAATTCAAAAACATTTAATCAAAAGAGAGGAGGAGAAGAGAGTGTGTTATTTTTTAAAAATGTTTAAATTTAAAAGTATATATTTTAAAAATCTTTGATTTAAAAAGGAAGAAAAAATACACATTTAAAATTAAAAAAATAAAAAACATTTAATCAAAAGAGAGGAGGAGAAGAGAGTGTGTTATTTTTTTAAAATGTTTAAAATTTAAAGTATATATTTTAAAAATCTTTGATTTAAAAAGGAAGAAAAAGATGCCTTTAAAACATTTAATTAGAAAGGTTTTTAAAAGCGTTTAATGAAAAGGTGGGGAAAGGGGAAGAGAGAGAGGGGGGAGGGCATGTTAACCACACGTGAGAGAGAGGAATGAGGTTATTTTTAAAAATGTTTGATTAAAAAGGGGGGAGGGGAAAAGAGAGGGGGGGAGGGAGGTTTGGGATATTGTGTAGGTTTGGGAGGTTCTCTAGAGGTTGGGGACCTCCCAAAGCTACAACCAAAATAATATTGTAGTATAAACTACATACCAAGCCTATTGAGTTGGAGCATTGTCCATTTTAAGATGTGTGTGTGTGTGTGTGTAGTGATTAGGTCTTGAGTTCAATACCTACACCCACCTGGTCATCTCTAATAACAAGAATTAAAAAAGCCAAGTTTGAACTTGAGCCTACGAGTTAATAAAACAAGCAGTTTATCACTTGTGTGTGTGTGTGTGGGGGGCGGGGGGCAAGGGAGGGTATACATCCTCAATTATCATTTCATGCAAATTATATAAAATATAATATTAATTATATCACATGTCTAGCTAATTAACTCTAGTTAACTTGAGGTTATATTTCAAAGCTTGAACAAGCAAGGCACACCATCCCTTGAATATGCTTTTACGAGCAATGCTAACCAAAACACATGAAGTCTTGACTATAGAAGTGCATAAAAAGAATGATATTTTCTCATTTATATCTTCCCTAAAGTATGAGAATGAATATAGCACATTTATATTGTCCTTGAATTGTGAAAATGAGTATAGCACGATAAATAAGTTCCTTAGTTAATATAGAACAAGTTAGTAATATATCCTCTTGAGAGCATGTGGAAGAATCTCATTAACTAAGTATAGATAGACTTTGCATGTTCATTTGATAGCATGAAAAAGAGCCTTCTTCTTAAGAATGAACCTTATTTATTAGCATCGCCATGCTTAGCAGCAAAATGAGGTAAGATACAAGATTAGGCCAAGAATTTCAATCACATCAATTTATTTGGAATTACTTGAGGTGAGAATGTGTTTGTATGTTGGCATGTGGAGCATAGGTTTGAGTTCTCTTTTCAATTGAAGCAAGGAAGGAGATTATAGTTAGTACTAAATGTTGCATACTTTTTTTTGTGGTTTGAGGCACTCGATTGTGTGTGCATTGGTTCTCAAAGAAGAAATACACTAACATTCATACTCACACAAATTTTGGCCCCTCCAACTAGCCTCATTGTCACATCCTATTTTATGAGACTTGATACTTACAACTTCTTTGTTTGTCATGCCCTTTTTATGCCTATTCATACTAGAAAATTCCCTAATCTCCACCCCCTATTTTGCAACTCTCATCACTTACAAAGGAGTTATTGCTTTATTTGGCTTCTATTTTTTAACAAATCATCTAAATGACCCAAGGTTAATTGGATTACAGGATTACAAGGTAATCCATTTCCACATCCCTAAGAAGATAACCACTACATCATCACCACTAGAGTTTGTCTACACCACTTGACAATTGATATGTAGAGCAAGATGAATTAGATATACACGAAAAGTGTAATTTATTCAAAAGACTTATTCATTAAATTATTTAAATAGATGCACCACCATTTATTCTAAGGCATGTGTACATTCTCTTTGTAAATATTTATTGATACTTGAGCTTCTAGGAGATATATTGAAGACATTTTAGAAATATTTTATGGCTCTTAGCAATTTGAGTTATACAATTGATTGTAACCATCTATTCAGTTAACTCAAACTTTTATGTGAAAAGAGTGGTTGTAAAGGGTCTATCTTTGGGCAAAGCAAGATTTATTTAAATATTATAAATACAGTACGGAGGAGATGTCCACTCCATGTATAAGGGAAAATTGCACCCAATAGTGTGTCGCTCAACTTTGCTTTACTCTTCTTTAAGTTTATTTTGAGTTTTATGAGTCGTGCTTTCAATTTTTATAAGAAAAGGGAGTAAGGGAGAGCTTCTTTTGCTCGTTATACGAAAGTCTCACATCCGATCTGTGCAAACAGTGGTATTCGAGCTCAATTTACATCTGGGGCTTCCAATTGCCTATCATCTTACACAAAGGCAAGCTCTCTAGAGCAATTGTGCTCTACAGTCCATCTCAGCTCAAACCGACTTCACTATTAGATTCCCAAGGCTTCAGTTAATGGCGAAACTGAAGCTACTAATAGCACTATTCTTGATTTAATTCGTGCATATAATACTATCTCTTCACTCAACACATGGAATCAACATTTGCATCTTTTACAATTTGCCTACAATAATACACCTCACTGTGCCACCAAGAAAGCACATTTTGAAACTATCTATGGTCACAAAATGTCAACACCAACGTTTCATTTAAGTCAGAAAGTCCTTCTGCTGATGATTGGATCCATACTCATTCCATTATTTTCGAACAAGTTAAACAATTAATTGCTAAGGCCCATCAATCCTCTGCTAAGTAAGCTAATAATAAATGCCAAGCTATGCATTTTAAAGAACATGTTCATGCTTGGTTGCGAATTAAGAAATGTATATTGCATAGTGTTGAGAAGAATCCTAATGTTAAACTTACACCTAGATTTTATGGACCATTCAAACTTCATTGTATCAATGCTAATGCTTTTAAATTAGAATTGCCCTCTCATTGGAAGATTCATAATACCTTTCATATTAGTTTTTTTCATCCCTTCAAAGTTTCATTACCTATCCATCTCGTGTATGATTCTCCACCATTGCTTGAAGATGATCATGAGCTTTCAATTCCTAAATCTATTATTGATACTGATTATATGACCACCTACACTGGCAATAATTATCCTCGCTATCTTGTAAAATTTCAACACCATCACCAATAGCAATTGAGGACAATTGCTATCCCACCCCAGGGGTATGTTGCCAAGTGGCACCTACATGAGGGGATGATCACCTTCAATAGTTCTCCCTTGTGTGCACATTGAAGGGATGAGTGCCTTGAATGGTTATTCCTTTAGCATAGGGCATGTTCCTAAGAGTGAATTACTTTTTGTTTTGGCCGGTGAAATGTTGATGAGGATACCTATCCTTTTGAGGCATGAGACTTGTAGGTGTAAATGCGGGTGAAGCTGTATGTGGGTGATACCACAATATTCATATCTCAAGTGTTAATATCTATGTAATTTGATTATTTAATGACATTTCAATGATTGATTGATTTATTATGGCTAGCTACATTTATTTAGTTAATTATTTTTCTAACATGATTTTTTGAATGATTGATAATTGATATGTAGAGCAAGATGAATTGGATATACACGGAAAGTGTGACTTATTCGAAAGACTTCATTAAATTATTTAAATAGATGTACCACCATTTATTCTAAGGTGTGTGTACATCCTCTTTGTAAGTATTAATTGATACTTGAGATTCTAGGAGATATATTGAAGATATTTTAGAAATATATTATGGCTCTCAACAATTATGAGTTTTGCAACTAATTGCAACCATCTATTCAATTAAATCAAACTATTTTGTGAAAAGAGTAATTGTAAAGGGCCTATCTTCAGGCAAAGCAAGATTCATTTCAATATTATAAATATGGCATGGAGGAGATGCCCACTCCATCTATGGGGGAAAATTGCACCCAATAGTGCATCGCTCAAATTTTCTTTACTCTTCTTTAAGTCTATTTTGAGTTTTATGAGTCGTGCTTTCAATTTTTATAAGAAAAGAGAGTAAGGAAGAGCTTCTTTTGCTCGATACATGCAAGCCTCTCATCCGATTTGCGCAACATAGGATGTATATCCAACCTTAGCCCTTGGACATTAGACCTTGGACCTTGGGCATCAGGCCAATCTATCATTGGATCTTGGTCCTCAAACCTCAAACCTTAGATCTCAAACCTCAAACCAATCTATCATTGGATCTTAGACCTCAAACCTCAAACCTCAAACCTTGGATCTCAAATCTCAAACCTCAAACCAATCTACCATTGCACCTTGGACCTAAGATTGGTCTACCCTTGGAACTTGGACTTTGAACTACAAATCTCTTTCTTCTCTAGACTTGCCTTCACCTTTATAGGACTTTCTCTCAATTTTTTTTTTACTACACTGGACTTCTCCCTAGAAGTTCTTAAGGGCTTCCCTCCATACTTCTCCCCAACCTCGTGAGTACTTCTCCAACTACTCCATGCATTTTAAAGAAGGTGATTCAAAGGCATATCAAAGTTGGTGACTAGAGAGCGAATGTACTACTCTGAGTAACCCATCTACACTACATAAACTTTCCTTGCATATTAGCTCTATATTCAAGGTGTACTTTTGGTTCTATCATATGCTTAAAGATTTTCTAATCCATTTAGTCAATTGCACTTTGTCTAGAAGATTCAGAATAATGAAGCCTACTCAAAGTTTGTTGACATTGGCCTTTGCAAGAGCTCAATACAATAGGGTTAACATAGACAATTATTCTTTCGAGTGCTTTTACTCATTATCGATCATGGCCCAAACCAACCATGCTCTCCTCACTCACCCCTAGGAACACAAGAATGCAAAAGGAAGATTCAAGAATGGATATAGCAAGCTCACTATATTTTACTTCTCTTCTTGTATTTTAATCTTTGAAGGAGCTCCAATGACCTCACAATTCAAGTGATCATATTTGGATATTCTTCAAAGAGAATGCTAAGTTGAGAAGAAAGGGGAGAAGGAAAAGAATGGAAGCAAGAATGGGGAAGAGAATCTTTTTCCAAGATCCCTCACCAACTATCACCCTAAGAAGCATAAGCACACAAGGTATATGAGATTTTATGGTCATAACTATATGCACATATAGAAACACATCTAAATGCACATCCATCCTCTAGGATAGACACACCTATATACACATTTAGATAATTTGACATTTCAAATCATGAACAATTATTTTATCTTTTATTTTTTCAATCATGGTGTTAATGAAAAGAAGGTGCTTCTATTTTATTTTTCTTTTTTTGGTGTTTCTAGATGTTTGTAGACATGTTATAGACATCGTATAGACTAGTGAAAACAAAGTGACAAAACTATTATGTGTATATCGATGTGTGTGTGACTATTGCTTTGGTTTTCTATGCATGTAAGAATGCACCTACATAGATAGAGACAGGTGTTGGTGTATGTGCACATGTGTGTGCCCTTTTACCTTATTGTTTATCCCCACTATAGATAGGCAAGGCATAAGGTAAAGGAGGTTGTGTCACTTTGCCTTTCTATTTGATGGCTAGACATATGTGACATCTACATTAGCTTATGCGTAGCATAGCTATGATTCTTATGCTCACCCTATGCCTAACAAACTAACCTAGACTAGCTTCTATGTATGCATACCCTATGGATAGCCTAGGTCAATCTAGACATAGGACCAGCCTATGCCTATGCCTAGCCTATGAGTAGTCTATCCTAACCCTAGGATTTAGCTTATGGCTAGCATGACCTAGCTAGCTGATTTTAACATAGTTAGCCTATGCCTAGTCTATGTAAAAACAAGTTACATCTTTAGCCCCTAGGCCTAGGCCTAAGCCTAACTTAGCTCAATGCTAGCCTACACTTAGTCTACCCTAGACTAATCCTAAACATATAGAGACTAAGGTACACATGTACAGGCTAGGCCTTACACTTAAGCTTATCGGTCCTTCTTGCATCCATCTCTTGAGGCATCTTTGTTGAAGAGAGTGAAGTAAGCAACTCAAAAGAGGGTAATGAGAGAAAGAGGTTTTTGAAAATGTGTGGGTGTAGTAGGTCCCAATGACGAGCTAATTAGTTCAAAGAGCATTGTTGATTATTTGTCAATTAGTAGTTAGTTGCCTATCGAGACCTACTATACCTTCACAATTTCAAACACATGCCTCTTCTCATTATCTTTTGAGATACTTGCTTCATTCTTTTTTAAAAATGGCACCTTAAAGGACAAATGCAAGGAGTAACAAAAGCCCTAGTGTGATTACTAACCTAGTTGTGATATGTTTAGGCTTATGATAAGTTAGGATACATCTAGGATATGTTTGGGCTAGGTTAGGCGTAAACATAGGCTTAGGCTAGGGACAAGACTAAGCTAGGCTAGCTTTACGCATAGACTAAGCATAAGCTAGAGTTTAGAGGCTAAGTTAGGCTTGGGCTAGGTGAGGCTAAACTAAGCTAGGCTAGGCCTAATCTACATTCTAAGCTTGAGTTAGGTATAGGTTAGTCTAAGTGTAGGTTATGCTTAGGCTAGGCATAGGCATAAGCTAGGTGTATACCTAATGTAGGCATAGCGTATGCATGCGCACATGCTAGTCTAGGCTAGGCATACACATAGGCCACATATGCACCTAGTCTAGGCTAGGCTAGGCATTGATAGGCATAGGGCTAGGTTAGGCTAGGTTGAGCATACATTAGCATAGGCTAGACTAGTCATATGCTAGGTTAGGCTAGGTATAGGTTGCGCTAGGTTTATACATGGCATATGCATTTTCCTAAGCCTAAGATATGCCAATGTCTAACCTAACTTATGCTTCTAGCCTATCCACTCAACCTAGCCTAGCAAGATATTTGAATGATATTATGATGACCAAACAACATGATTCTAAACTTGGATTAAAAATTGAGTCACACCCCTAGCACACTTGTTAGTCTAGAAGATTTGCATAAGATAGAAAGATAAGGTCATATTAGAACAAGTCATGCTTGATAATGAAATACAAATTTACCTTAAATCCCACATTCAAGAAAAGTTATAGCATCTAGTTGTTAGGTATGGATAGCAAGGTAGACAAAGAAATAAATTTTCTTCACTTCTTCAATTTTCATTCATATTGCTAACAATTTGATGGTTTAATTTTATGCACATAATTGCTCAAGCAAAGGTCTAATTGGGCAATGAAGAGTTCTCGATTACATACTATATATGAGAAAAGTTTATAAAGTAAGTTTCAAAATGGCAAAAAGGACAACTTATAGCCTCACTCCATGTCAAAGTAAACTAATTTTGATTAGGATAAGCATAGGGTAGGCTAGGCATACTATTAAAACCTGAAACTCAAACTTAGAAATGTATGTTTACCTTTTTGGTAATATAGTGAGTATGTTGTGTGCAAATATTCTTAGTGTAATGAAAACTTGTAGTTGAATGTGTATATATTCACCTTTTATATATAGATGGAAGTAGTTGATTGTCTACTTTGTGATGGGAGTGATGCTTTTGGGTGTACTCCTTTTGTGTGTCATTAGCAACCCATGCTGATGGCAATAAAGGTGGCATACATAATATCGACTTGATTTGGAGGAGGTTTTCTTGGCACCATGCACCACTCATACCTTTTTATGAAGAGATCACCATGCTCCTCCACAACATACACTTCCCAAAGTGCAAGCTCCACATGTGCCATTGATGCACTAGTTTTCATGATGCCCCTTCCCTATCATGTGTCCTTATGTAATGTATATCTTAGATTAGCTCTATTAGTGCATAATGCACTTTAGCTCTATTCTTATCTTTTTGTAATTCAAGAAAAACTTTGGATTTGAGATGCATACATACACCCATGAATTTCTATAAATAGACTAAGAAAAATGTTGTGTTATTTCATAGTATTACATAATGCCATGTTGTCCTGGGTTTCAATAATTGCTTCATGATTGAGATCAATATGCATGCATATACTAATGAACATTATCCTAATTAGATTGATCAAGCATCTTAAAAATATTATCGAGTTAGATCTATATGCATGCATATAAGTATATGTAGCATTTATAGGCAAGTGACTTAGACGCTAGAACATAATAACTTTGACAACCTATTCCTTTTCTCCTATTCTCTTTTGGATCAATATTATTGTAATAGAAAATGTTTAGGGTCAAGATTGTTTATTACAATTCATGGTATAAACTAACCTCCTTCTTTCTTACTTTCATCCAAAGTAGGTTTGTTATTAAATTGAGATAGAATAAAGTATACATGGAAAATATTGTGTTGACATAGAAGAAAAATTGTAAGATATTGATTGAGCCAACCAATTGGGGGGTTTGGCCACATGTTAAGGCAATATGTTTTGTATGTGACTATATGCTATAGCTATAGGCAAGTGTCTTAGAGAGTCAATCATAATTCATTTGGCCAAAATCAAAGCTCCTTATAGCTATAGGCAAGTGTCTTAGAGAGTAGATCATAATTCATTTGGCCAAATCAAAGCTCCTTATTGCTAACAAAAGGAAGGATAGCATGAGTTTACACAAGTTAGCATGATTCAAATGAGCTTGTTTAGCTTTTGGGCTAACAGATTGCATGGATCCCATATAGGAGGAATGTGACTGAGTTGTTGCATATTAGACTCTTGTCCATAACTAATGGTTTATGTCTGATACTAAATACCCTTATTACTGTGACTAAAATGAAATCCATTTCTTCATCAAAGTCACTATAGAGATATCTTTAGGTCAACTCAAAAACACAAAATGGCATTGACATTCATGAAGGTCTTAACATTCATGTGCATATATTGGCTATAACATATGCTCTTCTAACCATGTTATTCAAGCAAAAATAGCATTCAATTGTGCATGTTTCTACTAGTATTGCAATGCAAGCTAATGCTTTGGTCAATAGTTTGTGAATGTTAAGAACTTCTGGGTAGAGTTGAGGAATCATTGAGAGATATTTGTATGGTGGCTGACTTGTTTGATATTGGAAAGATATTATCAATTGTTGCCACATGGGAGACAAGCAAATACTTTATAAGAATGTAAAGTATTCATCATTGGAGCAACCTTTCACTAAAAATGAACCTCGTAGGCCTTGTGACTTGGCATGTCATAGCATTAAGAAATTGATGGGCATGTTCTTACTTTTTCACATGCAAGTATGGACTTTGGGGTCAAGATACATAATAAACGTATTTGGAGGTGGATTCTCAAACTAATAACACCTTTGGAGCTAGTTCCTTGCTTAATTCATGTTTCTCATTAAATGATCAAACCATGATCACATATAATAATGCTTATAATTTAAATAATATCCAAGAAAAATGGATATTGCATGAATGTCTAGTTGCTCCACACTTGTCATGACATTAAGAAAGTTGATAGGCATGCCTTTCACATGGAAGTATGGACAAGATTCATAATAAGCCTATTTAGAGGTGGATCTTCAAAGTAATAATGCCTTTGGAGCTAGTTTCTTTGCTTGATTCATGTCACTAATAAAGGATCAGACCATAATCACATATAATAATGATTATAATTTACATCATATCTATGTCAAAAGGATATAGCATGAAGGTCTATGTACTCCACCTTAGATATATGAGCATAGTGCTTAGTCAAATCTACAACTTGTGAGGCATGGAACCTTTTAGGGTAAGAAAAAGATTAAAGCAAATATTATCCTTATGGAGATGTCTAGTTGAATCTTTAAAAACAATAAGATGATTTTAATGTGTGTGAGTGCCTTTCTACATGTCTATCAACAAGTTGAGCCTATTTTTCACTCTTAAGGGTAAAGCTTCGCATATTAGTAAATAGCTCCCTCTACAAAAAATATCCCCCACCCCCTCCCTCGAGTCGCCCCAACCAAGTATTGAACCAACGACCTATACATACACACACACACACACACCCCACATACCCAACCAAATGGCTTGCCAGTTTAGAGGTAAAGAAACTTGTAACTACTGGGTGTAAGAGATGTGGACTAAACTGTAACATCCATCAATTTAGAGAAATCATGAACTTTTCATTGCTCAAACTTATATTACTTCTTGGCATGGACTACATTTTGGGCCATGTGGACAATATGGACACTACATAACCTATCAATTTTTTGTCATCTTCTCTTATTAACAATCTCTCTCTTTTTTTCCATGGCTCTTAACAACAATCATTGTATGATTTTCCTTCACTAGATGGTGTTGATGGTTCAGTATTGTATTTCAAATATATCTTTTGTGGCCCTAAACTCCATATTAGAATCATCCCCTTGTAAATTAATTTGATCAAAATAGTTTACCACGAAAATATATGTATGTATGTAGAACATATGTATAAATGAGGCTATGCACACAAAACAATGTGTTAGTACCATATGTTAATGTGGCAAAAGCATCCTAGTGGAATAACTATGATGGCTAACCTTGGAATATTATCAAAGAGTACAAAATGTGATCTTTATTACATTCTTGGATACACCTTGGAAATATGTATTTTACTAATATGTATAACTTATTCATGGTCATTAGCTAGGTAACTTTGACAAGGATGTCATCTCTATGTATGGGTATATGACTAGCAAAATATAGGACTATCCTCAAGTCTCATAGTTGATGGAAAGAGGTACTCTAGTATGGTCAATGGTCTAATAGATCACACAAAATAGGAAATCATTTAAGACTTGGAATTTCATGAGCCTTTTCCTAGTTCATTTATTGTCCAAAAAGGGGCTCAACATCAGACATGGTGTTACTTTAGTTTTCAAGACTATTTTGACTTATATGTAAACCAAGGAGAATATGAAATCTAAGTTTATACCATGGTGAGGATGGAAATTCAACCTTTCCAATTGGTCCTAAATTCTATATTGAAGATGGAAAAAAAATGGGATGCTTACCTTAAATGAGTATATTATTTCCTATTAATTGGAAATTGCAAGAAGGATGTAAGTTGTTAATCCTAGCTTTCACTACCATATGGGAGCCAATCATTAGCAAATAGAAAATGACAAGTGTGATAGCTTTTAAAGGCATTATACTTGAAACACCACATTGGGGAATATGGAAATTTCCCATAAGTTTGGGATACATGGTCAAATCTTTGGATTTTTCATAACTTGAACACTATAACTCCAAACTGAGTGCTCTATAGCTCAATAGATTCCATTTTTCAAGTGCTTTCCAATGATAGGTCACATCATATGGTTTTGAGAAACTTATGGGCATGTTATCTGGGAGCCACCTTTTTAGTATTAAAAAAATGGGAATTGGGAGATTCCCAAACTCAGTAATATTGTGTTTTGAGGTGGGATGACAACTTACATATGGATATTTACACTATGACAACCTAAGCCTTTCTAAGTGGCATTGCATTTCCCCCCTTTATTATGACTTTCACATGTTGGAATCATCAATCATAGCAGAGTGGAATGCTAGATAAGTAAGATGTATCCTTTTTCTCCATATATGGATAGGTATCAATCTTTCCCATGGAACCTATCTTATTTAAAGGAAAAGGGAATAATTGATGATTCAGAAAGAGAAACCTTCTCCCTTTGAAATTTCATTCTCTTGTAGGGCATGGGTTCTAATTGGGGAGCGCCCCCAAAACTGTGAAACTCCTCTTCTAACAAGGTTGTATCTTTTATCACATTTTTCCATATCTAATTAGAAAGTGTATGAATATTGAGCTTCTCAATGGTTGTTATTTCCCTTCATTTTGTTATCTATTGCCCCATCATTATGATTAATCTCTTTAAGAAATATTGTTTCCCATAGCCATCATTGATTCAGGTGAAAGAAATTTTACAACTGTCCTCTAGCCTTATATACCTTTGAATTGACAAATCAACAAATGTGAAATAGATGATTTTATTACTTTCTTGCTACTACTAAATTTTGTTGACCCTCTACATCCTTGCTACTCTAGATGTGAAAATAAATAAAGAACTCTCCCATGCCACCATGTAGCTAGCCTGATCTCATATCATGTCCTGTTCCCTTTGGATGTCCTTCTTGTAAGGAAAACAAGTGAGTAAGGATTCCTACTCTTCAATGGATTAGATTTTGCTAGCATATACTTTTTGGATATTAGGTGGCCAAAGAGAAAGCCTCATATCGTCATAATGCATGAGCTCCAGAAAAGGTAATTATGCTCATGACGTTAAATATTATAAGCACAAATGCAAAGATTCAAAATCACAATCATCAAAGAAAGAACCTAGAACCTTAGCAAAACTAAAATATCTAGGATCATGAAAAAATGGAGAAAATAGAGGATGCCATGCATCATGATACTAAATGACCTACCCAAGTTTCCCTTTGATTGAAAGTCAAGTATTTTCTTCTGAGTATTTTGAGTCATAAGGCAACATGGATCCCATGGCTTACTTTGTTTAGAGGAGTTAAGTTTCTACTTTCATCTTATGCAAAGTGACTTGATAACTTGCTCTCTCATGAGACTATTCTATCTCAGCATAAACCATTATGGCATGTGTTCCATTACCAACACCCCCACCCCCACCCCCATCTTCTTCTTCTTTGGAGATTTCATTAAAGTTTGAGCTTCAAAGAGTTGGAATAGTGGAGAAACTACCACCCAAGCCAACTTTCTAAAAAATGTCAATAATAGTGAGGCTTATTAACTCTCAAAAGGAAACAAATAGATTGTAGCTCAGAAAGGTTGTGAGAACCTGATAATGGCCTAAATGTATCAAAAGTCTAAGGTCTCTAGCAACAAATTGATTGATGACAATGAATATTAATTGGTGTTTTTGAGATCGCTTTAGGAGATGATCACCCTAGGTCAAATTAAGCCTCATTGAGTATAGAATACTTTATATAAAAAAAAGTATTACGTCATCATGATTTGGTTATCATTAATATAACTTTGACTCACTTTTTCATTGCTAATTTGGGGTTGGTGAAAGGGATGCTATATATTTTGGCACACTAAAGGGAACATATCAAAACTTATAAGGATGGTGATAAAAGAGGATACCTCTAGTATGGAAGGATATTTCTAGTCAGTCCAAAATACTTCTATATGCTCAAAGGATTTTTTTTTCAAGGGGAGAACTAGAATGGCATGCATTACTTGCACTATAGAATATGAATAATGGAAGACACATTTTGAAAATTTCAAAAGTCAAAGACATTGTAACTTTCAACTTCTCATTTCCAACAATAAAATTTGGTAATTGAGGGCAAGAATTTACATATTTTACTTTTCCCAAGGAGCTTTTGTCTTTTAATCAAATGACTTCAAGTTAGGTAAGAAGTATTATTTGTTATACATCCTATGGTGAAGAAGAATAGGTTGGGAAAAATTTTTGATATAGGTATATGATGAGGCCATCTTGCAGCCTTGCTTTTCAACTCCATAGGCAATCTCAACTAGTAATTGTCAACATCTCAAAATCTTTATCAAGATAAATTTGGTGTTCCATTATGAACCTCTAGATCACAATTGAAGTAGCCTTGGATATTGTTAATAAGAAACTTAACTTTAAAAAAACTCTACTAGTTTGTAATTTTTTAAATGAGAAAAACAGGTAAATCCCCCTCTTTGTGAATGTGATTAATCCTCCCCCTCTCTTTCCCAACCAATTTGTGTTTGCTCTCTCTCTCTCTCTCACCACATTCCCTCTCCCACCAATTTCAAGTATGTATGGACTCATTTACTAAACCCTAGCATGGATAGAGGAAAGGGGTATGAAATGATGCATTGGAGAATAATAGAAAGAAGAGAGGCCTTGTTAACCTCAGCCATGGAACTTCCATATCATTCACACATGGGCTAACAAGCCAACATACAACAGAGTAGAAAAAGGGGGTGGCTCCAGTTAGCCAAACTTTGCATCAACGCTAAGAAAAAAGGAAGTAGATTAGCTGAAAGCATTATCATCCTCTCATTTGGATCGGTTCTAGTTTGAGTGTAGTAGGCAAGGAACACATACATCTCCATCCTCTCATTTGGATTGGTAAGTGGCTATTGGAGGAAAATTTTTCTTTGCAATATTTTTTGTAAGAGAGGCACAATGCTTGGGGCATATATTTCTATATGTGAAGCACATCCCACAAGGTCTTATTGGAGAGGGAACTAAAATCCCCACTATGGTGCTCAAATCCATGAATATGAGAGCTTGAGAGAGGACAATTTTTCTTTCCTACTTAGCCTCCTACATTTACTTCTTTATTCCTTGGAGGTTTTATAGATACACCTGCAACTTCCTCCTTGTACCTTCACATTGACATGCAACAAAGAAATATATTTGTTGTGAGAGGGTGAAGAAAAGGTGAAGAGGGCAAGGCTATGGTGAACATAAGCAATTCTTTCGTGAGAGGGAAACATTTCTAGGCATTTTAGCCAAAGTAGAAGGCTTAGAGACATGGTTCAATATAGAAGAGATCAAATGACAATAAGCACATATAGTTATCATACAAAGGTCAAAGGGCCTAAATGAGCAAGAAAGATGAGCTATCTTATGTATGGATGGTTCACTAGAGTACATTTCAAAGATTGTTGAGGAGTCTCGAGACAGTCCTCTAACTATCTTGAATCATTTGGTAGGCTCAATCAATGCTCTTCTTGAATATGCATTCCAAATTTAGCATCACTACAACTTAGCCTAGAGCATACCATCTTATAGAGTAAGAGCAAAGAAGAAGTCCTTAATGCAAGATCTATGTGCTCCATAGATAAAGAGACCACATATCATTATTCTCTCACAAATGATCTACAATAGCAAACCATTGGTACCATATGAGGTTATTAGAGTGAGTTCACTGCAACCCCCCATGATGATGGAGGTTCTTTTTCAGACCATCAGCTTCATACACAAAGTATGTGGCATGCATTCATATAGACTACCTAAGAGGGCCTTCAAGGCCTCTAGGCAGCCCATTCAAGCAGGACAAAAGACTTCATGGTATGCACAAGTCAAGTAGTAGCTTATGGGATATGGGATCGACATGGACCATCTCCCATTCTTTCAATATGATCATGACTCCCCCTTTATACACCTCCCCCACACAAAGAGAAACCTGGTTAGGCAACATGATCTCTACCATTTGTACATATAGTATACATGGCTATCACCCAAGCAGCCCCTCCCCTTGAAGATGTCTTACTATAGAGACCACTTCATGAAGAGTACCATCATGGATGGCTTCGTTGAGATACCTGATACCTAGATGCATAGATGCCACATGAGAGATGGGTAGCCATTGGCCAGCTTAGGATATCCTCTCACCAACTCAAGATCAAGACCAGGATAGTAGCCCACATCCCTAGAGTTGAGAAACACCTCGCTCAAACTAGTTATGGAGTCCCCACATCAATACTACTTGGGCCACTTCCTTGTCGAGATTCAAAGGCTCTGCACATCACTATTACAAGTTAGCACTAATAGAAAGGAGGGTGCCACAAGCTTATCAATTTCTTCTAGAGAACGACCACCCACATGACACCCACTAGAGAGGGGTGACAGTCTAGAGAGTTGAGAAGATCAAAGCAGCACACCACCCACAAATGTAGGGGTACCAGACAAAGCTACTGCATCAAAGACCGATGAGGGCAATCTACCATCGACATGAGCAGTAGTTGATAGACTTGAGCACCCAGTCGAGATGTTACCCTCATACTGTTTCATCCAAGATGTATGACATACTCTACCCACCGATCCTGACTAGGTGGAACTAGATATATGAGTATCATTCAACCACATAGCTAGACAAGTACTATCTCATCCTTGCATTCTACCCCTATACAAGCACTATTTGGTCTTGTACACCACTTTGGCTTCTTTCATAGTATATCACTTCCAACATGTCACATTTTGATATCCAGTGATGATCGACATTGTACATGATTTTGTCTCATAGACCAATTTTCATCTCAAAAGATGTTCATACACACACACACACACACACACACACACACACACACACACACACACACACACACACACACACACACACACACACACACACACACAAATGGTGTATTAGTGGATCTTTTCTCAAGAAAGTATTTTCTAATATGCTCATGGTATAGAAATGTAAAAAAAAAAGGCTATCACAAACAATCTAGCTCAACCTCTCTGATATAAGAGTTGGGGCACATTAAGAAGCCTCCATGGATGGCTGTCAACCATGGAGAAAAGTACCTAAGTCAATTTCTTATTTCCATACAAGGGTCATAAAATACTCCTTTTTCACTTAATGATGTGAGGTTTTTTGACTTTCTTGAAGTAGCATATTATAGTCCACAATCCTTATTTCATAAATGATTTTGAGCCAATGGCCATATGCTATTGATTATGGGTGATTTGTTGGTCTAGAAAATTTATGCTCTTGTTGTTGGCTTTAAGTATCTTGTATCTTTTATAGATTCATAGTATATATTTACGTATGGATTTATTTTATTAATTGTTTATTTTATTTTAAACTTATAGAGTGTAGGTTTAACACATTAAGCATAAAAGTGGATAATTAGAGGTAAATTGTGTTGGGACAAACAATCGGGCCAAGACTGGCTCTAGGACTCTAGCTAGGCCTCCTGTACTCACCCAAACAACCCCACAACCTTGTGGCTAGGAGCATATAGACACTATGAATTGATTTATTGAAAGAACACATTTGTAGATACAATCTCTAAATTGTAGTCCAACGTGATGTCTTTCCCGACTCCAAGTAGGAGTACCCAAACATATAAGTGGCTAGCACCTCATAACACAAACAAAGGGAGAACCACCCCAGCTTATCATTGTGGCCCCACTATGACTCTCCTACATGGTAGGGATTATCCCCAAGATGCATCGTCTCAACATATAACACAAACATAATAGAGTCCTCTCATAACATAAATGTAACGATCCACAAGACTATATATATTCCTCACTTAATCAATCTCCCCCAATATATCGAACTAACCTACATCAAAGGGAGCATCACACTCATCGTGGATCAATAGTTTGAAACCAAGTTCTATGCATCTAAGAGATAGTTCTCTTATACCATGTCGATGCAATGCAATGCAATGCAAAGTGGATGACTTTGAGTGCACAAACATCTTACTTAAATGAAATCAACATTGTGAATATGCTCAAATATTCTATCCATGATTTTCTTTCACTAACGACTTTGCTTTGATGATAAGATAGTGCAGAACTACTCCATGCCATTGTACCTCATAATACTTCGAATAAGATCAAAACCTATATGAAAAATGCATTTAAAAATCCATATTTTGAACCATATTCAATACATAAAACCTCCTCTCTCCCTACCATTTAGGGTTTTGCTTGCAATGGGTAGGTTAAGAGGTGTTTCAATGTATGTTTCTTCATACATAGTGTAAGCAATAAATACACACTAAAACATACAAATGGAGGTAAGCTGAGGCAAATCCTCATGCCCTATCTCCACTATACTTGCACAAATATATCCTTAATTTTTTGTAAGTTTTCACACACAATATCTAATTTTTCCTCAATTAAGACTCATTTTTCTTCTATTTTTCATAATTATATGTAATTAAAATTCTAATTTCTTGCATTTCCTGGTGTAAAACACTTAAGAATATTGAGATTCATTATTACTCCCCATTTCTCTCCATGGAAACACAATTTTCCATAATGAAACTCATAAAATTAACAATTAGCATAAAATCGCACTTTTGTATGTTTTGAATAAAATGTATAAGCGATTAAGACTTGCAGTTCATGTTGATATTTATGATAGAATTAGCCATTTTCAAATACTAGATTGAATTTCAACCATAAAATCGGAGGAAGTCCACTTACTCATAAAACCACATATGCACATCTTGTAACTCGAAACAGGACGCCATTGATGCTCGTTTATAGTCGTTGACACTTTCTTGGTGCTTTCTTGATCTATCTCTTGCATTCCATTGCGAACGAATACCCATTTTCCTCATTCTCTTAGCCCATATGAACCACTTTTATGGCGAAAGGGAAAGAAGGGAGAGAAAGACTGAAATTTGATCTTGCTGAATATTGCATCATTTCTCGTGAGAATCAAAGCATTGAAGAGTGAAAAATTGATGTAGCCAATGCCTAGGAGTAGGAAGGGAATCATCACCGGTCAAAAATTGCCATTTTTGGGGGGATGGAGGAGGTGCAAAAAAAAAATCCCCCCATCTTGTTTGATTTCTTGATTAGTTTCCTTCTTACTAATCAAGTTTTGCACTAAGCTCCCAAATAACTAGTTCAAAGTTGGGTTTTCACACTTGCCCGCTGTGGTTCTAGCTCAATTTAGGGGACAAAATGACCTAGGAATTCTGTTCTGACTAGA
Source organism: Lygodium microphyllum (assembly GCF_053477565.2). Taxonomy (NCBI): domain Eukaryota; kingdom Viridiplantae; phylum Streptophyta; class Polypodiopsida; order Schizaeales; family Lygodiaceae; genus Lygodium; species Lygodium microphyllum. Next base: position 475,005 of record NW_028229540.1, on the reverse strand, counting down.
GGGGTGGCTTTCTAGCATCAAAATCTATCACTTGGCCTCCATCACATGCTTTCCGACTTCCAAATCTAGTAGCTTCTTCATAACGCCAAACCTTGTAGCCATTAAATGGGGGGGTCAAACAAACTTCGATTAACGAACATATGCTTACGTTAAATTCTTAGCATCAAAATGCATCTAGGAAAACTCTAGCTCCTTGATTTGCAGCTATTTTATTTTCCATGAAAAATTGCTCTTCTACGCCTCCCAATCCACTTTTGCACTTTAAAATTAGCTCAAAAAATTCGCTCTCAAATTGCTAAAACAAGTTTCCTATTTATTTTCTTTGAGCTTGGAATCTATATCCCAATTTCACCTTGGAACAAAGGGAAACTAGGTTTTGTCTCAACTCTTAAAGACTTGACATTATAAGTGACATAGTTTTGAAGCAATCATATGTTACCCTAGGTTATCAACACGACCTATAGGAACCAAGCTAACTACTACTTTAGCCTTGTGCACATATGTCCATGGACTGTCCATGGATGGATTTACATGCAATAATGACAGAGGATTTAACTTCCGCAGGTTTTAATTCCATTGCACTAAAGGATAGAGTCAAACTTCTATTAGAAAAAGTGATCATAATCATGCTCTTTAAACCATGCAAAAAAAAATTGTATTACATGGCTTTCTAATCTAACTATATTGAAAATTTATTTCTAAGATTTGAAATTCATTAGAGGTATCCAAAATTGAATTACATTTAGTGTGATATCCATGTCCCAAGTTTTACGTGTACACAAAGATATACTGAGTTTTAATAAATATATACCTATATTAAGCTTGGTGTAGTAGTATCCACCTAGCCCTAAATATACATACCATGGTTTTGATACATTCATGTGTTACCAACATAATTGCTTGCAATTAACTTGACATGATATAAACTCTATCGACTTTCAAGACTAGGATTGATACTATGATTAATCAAGCTATATATATTAAACAATTAATATTTAAGATCTAAAGTCAAAAGTATTTACCTCAATTAGCTTGGTACTCATGTCTCAAGTCTAATTCCACATTACAACATTTAGGGAGTTTTGGCCTTCCAAATGACTTAAGCTTTTGAGATTAATGTATACTTTTAGTCATATATTCTTTTCAAATCAAATTTAGTGTTTCTCAAGCTACTTTGTGAGTATGGGCTTTGTAACTTCATATGCCTTGATAGCTATATCCCAAGTCTAATATACTTGGTTTAAATGTCTATAAAATTTATTAATGCACCATATTAATTGTATGAAATTTACAATCTAACAAAATATCTTGAAATCACTTACTTTAAAGATGGTATCCATGTTCCCAATCCACTTTGGCACAAAGGGATACCAACACTATAAGATATAGGCCTTATACCGACGTTTAAAGCGACGAAAATGCAAATAACAAAATTTGCCCCCGTCCTCGCAAAAAGCGTCGTTATTGGCGACGCCATAGAACAGTCGGTATTACCGTCGCTATTAGCGTCGGTATTGGCACTGATAGCGACGCCAATAATGATGCGAGCAGTAAAATTTGCGACGCTAATAGCGACGGTAAGAGGGAAAAAAAAAATTGTGGCAGGGCAGCAAGCTGCCCTGCCACATATAGCACTGTGTGCTTTATGAGAACCATACAAAATAGTTTCTGCACTATTGTGTACAATGCGCTTGCAAACAAAAACAATGTATACTGAAATCATAAAACTGATACATGAAATAAATACATGATCGCATAAAAAGCGATTGGTACAATCATGACAGGATATCACTAATACATGGAAAATGTCTACATAGATCAGGCGACTCAAAAATAAAGGTGTGTGAGCTCCAGGGATCCAAGGGCGAGCTACAAATCCTCGTCCCCCGAAAGCTCGTCCCGCCGCAAAGGAGCATCAAACAGACTCTGCAGAAAAAGAAACAACACATCAGTCCACCATACAATAATGCATTCAAATATCTCATGGTAACTACGAACAAGAAAGATGAGTGACTTACAGGGCCGCTGCGTCTATGCAATTGGTTGATCAATGCAGTGAGACTGTGCCTCTCTACATATCGAGTCTCAAGGCCAGTCGGATCGCGATTTGTAATGGAGTGCTGCAAAGAAAACAAAATGCTAACTGTTAGAAACATGATTGTCAGTACAAAGAATATTTCAAAAAAATAAACAAGCAAAACAAAAGAAAAACTTACAAAGTCCTCCAAATATGTCTGTGGCCGCCACTCCCAAGATGATGGACCACCCCGGCCTCGAGTCGTGCCCTCACCGCCTCGCGCTGCTGACTCCAACGTCCTGGAGAATCTGTAGCCTCCTCCCTCAATCGGCGCTAGTCGTTTGTATCTAACCACTCGGGCTTTGTAGCCCCATTCTTGATTGCCTTGCGTGCGTCGGATCGTCTATGTGACATGTATGCACGCATGCAATCCATCATCCAGCCCGTAGAGAATCTATCTACTGAGGCTGGCACCAGAAACTCCTCGTGCAAGGATGCTACTATATAATCTTTGCTCCCCTCCGGTATGTTCTTCCAATGATCCAAGACATTGTGCCGAAAAACTTGTTGGCACAACTCTCTCATGCGAGCCATCACCCTCCTCCCCTCATCATTCATGATGATGGCTCCTAACCTACTATCAACTAGATATCCATAACCCCTTAGAGTCTGCCTAAGATGGGTCCTCTCTCATCTGCGTCCACGCTCCTGGGCATATCCAAGAGACCCCTGTGCATCTGGTGTACCCACGGGGGTAATATCTCTCAGAGTGGCACCCACAGGGGTGCCACCTGCTGACGGCTGAGCAAAAGCCGGAGTAATTGGAGTAGACGTCCCCATAGGTGTAACAAATCCATGAGGTGACGCAGCTCCAGCTGAACAATGAGATGAAGACACCGCGTCCGTGTCTCCACAGCATCCACCTGAGTCTGAGGCATGCTCCCTAGAAGGGCCACGAGAGCGAGGAGTCGCACCTATATCCCGTGTCGACCATGGGCTCACTGCCTCTGTATCTCTGCAGCATCCCCCTGATCCCAATGCACTCCCTTCCTCTGGCCCAAAGTCGTCTGCTCGAAGCCGAAGCATCCGATCGCGCTGAAGCAGATCTAGCAGAGCGCCCTGACGAAGACCGAGACAGCTCCTGGTCTGCCATCTCTTTGAATCTTGCGATTTGGTCTGGAGACATGCATGCGAAGATGTCCTGTAACTCCTCATCGCTCATCCCTCGACTCATCCTAAAAATGTCACCTGCACAGACAAAAAATGATGTTAGAATAATCAATTTAAATCATACAAAGCACAGTAATATAAATCATTAAAAAAAATCTCACTTAAAATACATATCTTATGTACCCTTATAAGCAATTGGTCAAAGAATTGAGTAAGTGGATGCTCCAAGTATGAAGTATCCTATGGTTCCATGTTAATCTCTTGACACAACTCCGCATACACTGGAAGGTCGATAGACATGTCACCACAAAAGAATGAGTCCACCTCGTTCTCAAAGAATTCTTGGACTCCTATATTTCCATCATTGTTAGTCGATGCTGGCTCCAAGCTTTCGACAACCTCCACCCCTTGCAATATTGACCCCTCTATTTGCATATTATCTTCATCTATGCTCGAAATATCGCTTTGATCATATAATCTCGCACTTCGGGGAGTTGAAGGTATAACATACCACCATCGAGGTTGTCTGGGGTTTGGATAGAAGATTACATGTTCACAAATACGTACAAGAGAGTTCAAACCATTGTGACATAAACCATGTCGCAATACAATTAGCAAGCAAATGAGTCCATGCACCTGTTCACAATGGGCCGGCAACACAAAGGTGTCATGCAAATCCGTCCATTTTTTTTTGGAATCTATTTTGAGAAATCCAGATGCACCTCGTCGAACTGTTGCTCCAGCTCCTTCAAGTACCACTTTGAACCACTGCACATCGAATAGTATCATGGAGAAGCTACGGTAATCCACCATAAAAATACTTTGCAAGTTCCCAAAATACTCCATCTCATCCACAACCGTGTTTGGATCTGTTGCTTGTCACTAGCTCTCTTGCTTGGACCTTGCCATGATACTATAGTCCATTGTGGAGCAAATTTTGTCAATACGCTCCACGCAAAAATGTTGTCCGTGCAACCACGCTGCACTATATATTTTGGACTGTATATTGAAACACTCAAATTAGATGTCTTATATAAAATTTAGATACGACAGATTCTAAACCCCTCATCACATTTGGACTACATCCCCTCAAGAATTCCCACTCCTCCATTGAGACCTCTGTCCCTTCGCGAGACGTTGCGGTTAAAGCTCCATGCAACCATCACGTTGACATAAACCGTGGCATATCCTCCATGCCTTCGGGATATTGAATCGGTCAATGACGCGTACTACGTTGGAATTCAGCTCGCACTTCCTCTCGATCTTGCCTAGCGATCTGGTACTTGGAGAGCCACGTCTCCATAGAGGCATGGTGCAGCATACAAAAGCGATTCACCTTCTCTTCCATTGAGGCATCCATTCTTTTTTCTACCCCATTTCCAACCACCACATCTCCAGTGAATCTATCATCATCCTTCAGCGACCATAGCATTTCATTGTCTAGTTCCACCGTTGGTAGCCATTGTGAGATATGCACTAGCACCTCAGACACCAACCAACCTTCGGCCATGCTACCTTCTGGCCGAGCTCATTGTCGCACAAAGCCTTTCAGGGTTTTCATGAAGCACTCCAAGAAGAACATCCATCGCGTATGGACAGGTCCAGCAATCTCCACTTCATCCACAAGATGCACAAGAAGGTGGATTTGTATCGTAAGCATGCTGGTGGGTAGGTATTTCTCAAAGAGACAGACCGTCTCCGCTACTCCCCGCCTCGCGGATTCAATAGAGGACGTCTTAATCTCCTTCTGTGAGATCCATTGCACCAAAGTCGACAATCTGTAAATGGCCCCGTGTATTTCTGGAGTAAGACATCCTGCGATCGCGATCGGTAGTACAAACTGCCACAAATGAGAAAGCATTATGAGTAATGGCTACATTCCAAATAGCAAAATGCCCACGCTAATTACAATCCATTCGTAGTACAAACCTGACACATCTTATGCCAGTCATGAGATTTTAGCCCTGATAATTGGTCATCTTTAGAAAATGCGGACCTGTCGGAGTGCGGATAGACTTGATTACTTGCTTCACAATGCACTCTTCTTTAGTGGACAAAACCCAAGGAGCGCGAGGAAGCTGCATGCGACCAACCATCAGCACTCCACTGCGGCCAAAGCACCTCCATCTTACCTACCTCCTTCAAATCCATTCGTGCCCCTATACTATCTCTCTTTCCTGTGATGTGGTCCCATAACAAGCTGCCCACATTCTTGAAAATATGCATGGGATCCAACAAGTGGTTGACCTGTAAGTGGGTCCAATATGGCAACTCATAGAATACTGAGAACCGTCGCATTCCATTTGGATGTGATTCCGTGTGGACCATTTTCAGCTCGTATTAGCTTGCGGCATTCATACGTGTTGGAGGTCATCCAAGGAAACCTTCCCTGAGTTCATGATCCTCCAGCAAGAAAGCAGCGTGTCCTTGATATACCATCTTCTTCATGGTTCGTGACCTTTAGGAGTCTAACTGTGGCTCGCACAATGGACATGCATGATAACCTGAGGTAACCAGACATGTTCCAACACCACGACCTAGTGAATACTTGCTTGAATGAGATAAAATATAGATATTACTAGTGAGAATGAAGGCCTGCTCACCTGAGCACTCTCCCAATCCCGGAAAGTCATGCATCGTCCACATGAGAATGGCTCAAATATTGGCTGACCGCCGACCATCACGCCTGCTCATATCTTGCACGGTGACCCCCTCCTCCCACAAAATCTTAAGCTCATCGACTAATGAACGAAGATACACGTCTATATTTTTTACTTTGTAGCGGCCAGGAATGAGCAAGCTAAGGATGAGATGTCCTTTCTTCATAGAAAGCCAAGGAGGGATATTGTAGTTGACAAGGACTATAGGCCACACACTGTAAGAAGTTGAGCGTAGACCGAATGGGTTCACGCCATCCATTGCAAGACCTAGCTGAAGATTCCTTGGCTCTCAGGCAAAGCCTAGGAAGATAGAGTCAATGTGGCTCCATGCATGCGAATCTGCTGATATTCGTTGAACTCCATCTGTGGACCTATTCTGCGCATGCCACGTTGTCAAGCTCGCCATGCCGGACGTACGAAACATGTGGTTTATGCGGGGGCTAAGTGGAAAGTGTCTGAGAACTTTTTGAGGGATGGTTTGCCCTTGCAAGTCCTGTCGATACCTGTGAGCACCACACTTTGGACATGTCTCCATAGTCTCGTATTCTCCTCGAAATAGTATGCAATTGTTGATACATGCATGGATGTTATTGTAGTCCATGCCAAGCTTCCATAAAACATGTCGTGCATCATCACGAGACTTAGGCATGGTATTTGCAGGTGGTAATATATGATATTTCAATAACTTGAAAAAAATCATAAAACACCTTGAAAAAGCACAAATGTTTGTAATAATAGTGCCGAAAAAATAAATAAATGAAGCGTATATACAAGGTACCTGAACAACTCGGTCACACTCATATCGCTCCACCTGTATTTTGCTTGTACACTTAAGAGTGCAAGCAGTGTCTTCAACCGAGATACTCGGCACCCATCATATAATGGTATGGATGCTTCCTCTCTAAGCGGATCAAAAGTCTCAACATCCATGGGAATCAATGCATCGATCATTGCCTCCATCTCAGGCTCCAAGATTGTAGGTAGGTCTGGAAGGTTGCTTGTCTCCTCTGGCATTGACGGTATAGATTGGCCTTGCGAGTGGTGGATTGGCTCCTGGACTCCATCCATCGCACGCCCACATACTCTTCTAATTGGCCGCAAAGGGTGCACTCCCCCTTGGGACGAGACATCACCTCCCTGGATAGAAAATTTGCCAGCAAGACCCAATCTTATTGTATATGGTATTCAATTAGCTTGCGAGTACAATGCATGATTGATATTAACTTCAAATTACCATTTGCTGAAAATTCGCAATCACCTGATCAATGATCTTAGATTGAAACTCGCCAAATCGTTGTACGTGTTCTATAGACAATCGGCGTTTTCGTCTAATTGCCAACTTGCATTGAGAGCAAGGACATGGGACACGTTGATTAAGATACGCCTCATGATCTTGAACAACAGGACCTTCTTCGTTTTCCATTTTGCCTACGTTACAACAAACAATTTGTTTTTGTTATCATTCTTTTATTTTCTTAGATTGTTATCCTCTCCTTCCATCTCTCTCTTTTTCTATGACCTAGCATATAGTATCATAGAACACTGGTATTTAGTACCTAGTGCTCAGTACCTAGCACATAATATTTCGTTTTCTCTCTTCCTCTCCCTCTCTCATTTCCTCTCCCTCCCTCGCCCTCACCCTCTCTTTCTCTCTTTCTCTATTAGGTTTAATGATATTTCTCTTTTCCTCGCCCTCACCCTCTCTTTCTCTATTTTCCTATTAGGTTTAATGGTTTTTCTCTCTTTTTCTCTCTCCTCTCCCTCTCTCATTTCATTTTCTCTCTACCTCTCCCTCTCTCATTTCCTCTCCCTCCCTCGCCCTCACCCTCTCTTTTTCTCTTTCCCTATTAGGTTTAATGATATTTATCTTTTTCTCTCTCCTCTCTCTCTCTCTCTCATTTCCTTATCTCTCTCCTCTCCCTCTCATTCCTCTCCCTCCCTCTCTCTTTTTCTCTCTCCTCTCTCTCATTCCTTTTTCTCTCTCCTCTCCCTCGCTCTCACCCTCTCTTTCTCTCTTTCCCTATTAGGTTTAATGGTTTTTCTCTCTTTTTCTCTCTCATTTTTTTCTCTCTCCTCTCCCTCTCTCATTTCATTTTCTCTCTTCCTCTCCCTCTCCCATTCCCTCTCCCTCCCTCGCCCTCACCCTCTCTTTCTATCTCTCTTTCCCTATTAGGTTTAATGATTTTTCTCTCTTTTCTCTCTCCTTTCTCTCTCATTTTTTTTTCTCTCTCCTCTCCCTCTCTCATTTACCTTTCTCTCTTTCTCTCCCTCTCTCATTTTCTGTCCCTTCCTCACCCTGACCCTCTCTTTTTCTCTTTCTCTATTATTTTTAGTACATTTTTCTCTTTTTCTCTCTCCTCTCCCTCTCTCATTATTTTCTCTCTTCCTCTCCCTCCCTCGCCCTCACCCTCACCCACACCTTCTCTTGCTCTATTTGCCTATTATGTTTAACATCTTATCTCTTTTTCTCTCTCCTCTCCCTCTCTCATTTCCTTTTGCTCTCTTCCTCTTCTTCTCTCATTTCTTCTCCCTCCCTCTCCCTCTCTCATTTCCCTATTATGTTTTCATCTCTCCCCCCTCTCTCTCTCCCTCTCTCATTCCCTCTCCCTCTCCCTCTCTCATTTCCTCTCCCCCTCCCTCTCCCTCTCTTTAATTTCCCTCTCTTTCTCCCTCTCCCTCTCCCTCTCCCTCATTTCTTCTCCCTCTCTATACAAATTACACAAAAAATAAATAAAAAAGAGAGAGAATACACATTCATTCTCTCATTCCCTCTCTCCCTCTCTCATTCCCTCTCTCTCTTCCTCTCTTTCTCTCTCTCATTTCCTCCCCCTCCCTCTCCCATTTCCTCCCTCTCCCTCTCTTTAATTTCACTCTCTTTCTCTCTCTCCCTCTCCCTTATTTCTTCTCCCTCTCACATTATATACAAATTATACAAAAATTAAATAAATAAGAGAGATAATATACTCTCTCTCTCTTGTTCTCTCATTTCATCCCCCTCCCTCTTCCATTTCCTCCCTCTCCCTCTCCCTCTCTCCCCCTCTCCCTCCCTCGGAACCAAAATGTGGGAGCTTTCGCTCAACTGCCAAGACCCACGGATTGCTTATTGTTTCAAGCGTTCCAAGCGGGCTCTAATGGCTATCTCTCACCTAGCCGATGCGCCGTCAATCCTACAAGTGTAGTGATCTTACCTTAGTGCCGATATGAGTTGCCTCTCTTCCATACACCAGTAGCTCCACAATCCTAGATGCTAGCTCAAGCATCCTCAAGCCTCCTCCACCTCCAAGCTCCATCCTCCATAGCTGCACTCGCAAGAAGAGAGAAGGGAAGAGAAGAAGAAGAAGAGGAGATGGTGAAGAGCTTCACCCTCTTGATCCCTCACTCTCACATACACTCACTCCCTCACACTCTCACACTCCCTCTCTCAAGAGCACACACAAGCAAGAAGGTGAGAAGGAGAGAAGAAGAAGAAGACTCGTTTTGCCACACACCAAAGAATGATCTCTTATTCACTTTTTGAACTTTATATACACAAACCCTAAAATCCCATGGGCACCCATCCCTTCTTTACATGACCGGCCATTGTGGCAAGGTTCTTTTTCTGTTTTTCTCTTTTAGCCTTGTGCCTCTAGCCTACACCCATCTAATCTAATATTTTACAATTGGCGCAGGAGGGAGCCTGGCGCTCTTTTACAAGAATTTTTCGAGTTTTTTAAGGTGCCTTTTCTTTTAAGGTTGTGTTTTTCGCCCCAGTTCATCTTTAGAGGCCGCCTGTGTGTCTTTGCTCTTTCTCCATCTTCCTTTTTCTTTTTCCTCCATTTTTCGCCATCTTGACTTGGGGTTAACAGTCGTATATTCAACCATCAATAGTAGTCCATGATCTTTGCAACATACCAATCTTTCAACAATCAAAACTCTCGTTCCTCTTCTCTAACTAACGAGAAACCTTTGATGTGTAAAATACACCATCAATATCATAGAGAGAAATAGCTCTCTTGATATCTTTAATGACCTGATTAATCCACTTTATTTGACCATCAGTTTGGGGATGGTAAGTTGTGCTAAAGCAAAGTTGGGTTCCATTTACTTCAAATAGGCTTCTCTAGAAATGTAATGTAAACAAAGAGTTGCGGTCACTAACAATCCATTTAGGCAATCCATGAAGCCTAAAGATTTCTTTCACAAACAGTCATGTAATATTTGAAGCTTTGAGATGAGTGACCTTTGTCAACATATCCACAATTACCATGATTGAATTATACCCTCCTTGAACAAAAGGTAAGCCTACTACAAAATCCATGCTAATGAACTCCCATTTCATCTATGGAATGTCAAGTGGCTAGAGCTTGCTTGGCATTTTGACACGCCCAACTTTCACCCACTCGCAACTTAGGCATTCAGTAACATATCTGAGTACATCATGCTTCAGTCTTTCCTAGTAGTATCTTTTCATGACTGTATTAAGAATTTTTGCATAGCTAGGGTGTCCTAAGAACCTGGAATCATGGGCTTTCCATAATATCTTCCTTTTCAACACGACTGAGGGGAATGCAGAGCCTTGTCCTAAGTCTATCATCCGCACTGAAATTTTGGTATTTAACTCTGAGCTTAGAATCAATGTCCTTAACTAGGATTTCTCTAAGCACTAGTTGATACTTAGGATCCTTGTCTGCCTCTTCTTTGGCTAGCTCAATGATTGGATTGCTAGGCACTGATATCATGGTAACTAAAGTCTCTCCTTTAGATGGATCTTCCATGATAAATGCATTCAGAAAAGCTTTACAACTTAATGCATCAGCAATCACATTTTCTTTTCTGGGTCTGAACTTGATTTGAAAAATTCTTACAAGATTTCAATCCACTGACATTGCCTCATGTTGAGCTCTGGTTGAGCAAAAATCCATTTGAGACTTTTATACTCAGTGAACCAAAGTAAACTTGCTTCCAAGTAGATAGTGTCTCCATAATTTGAGAGCATGGATCACTGCTAACAGCCCGAGATTATGGATGGCATAATTCCTCTCATGGATTTTTAGTTTTCTTGATCAATAGGCTATCGAATGACCTTGCTACATAAGCACACAACCTAGTGCAAGAGAACTTGCATCTATTATGACCTCAATCTCTTGACTTAGGTCAGGTAGCTTTAAAATGGGTGATGTTACTAAACTTTTCTTGAGCTGCTCAAAACCGGCTCGCTAAATGGGCATCCATACAATAGCAATTTTCTTTTTTAACAAATCAGTGAGAGGTGCAGCTATTAGGATGTAATTTTTTATGAAAATTTTATACCATCCTGTCATCCGTAAGAAACTTCTTACTTCCTTAACTATTGTTGGAGGTTGCCACTCTTGAATATCTCTTACTTTGGCTGGGTCTATAGAGATTCCTTTAGCAGATACTATGAGTCTGAGATATTCCATCTATCTTTTCAAAAAGGCATGCTTCTTTTTCTTCACATAGAGCTTGTGTATCCTCATTGTGTCTAGCACAATGTGCAATTGTAGCTCATGGTCTTTGTCTCTCTTGGAGTATGTTAGGATGTTATCAAAGAAGACCAGGACAAACTCATCAAGATAAGGTTGAAAAATGTCCTACAATAATACGTTAAATGTAGCAGGGGCATTAGTTAGACTAAAAGACATTACAAGAAATTCAAAATGACCATATCTGGTGTTGAAGGAAATTTTGGGGATATCTTCTTCCTTGATCCTTATTTGGTAATAACCAGATCGGAGATCAATCATGGAAAATATTTTTGCCCCTTGCAAGCTATCAAGTAGCTTGTCTATTCTTGGGATCGGATACTTATTCTTGATTGTGACCTAGTTTAGACCTTGATAATCAATGCAAATGTGGAGAGATCCATCCTTTTTATTTTGAAACAGTACTGGGACTCTCCATGGTGAATTACTGGGTCTAATGTATCCTTGATCCAATAATTGCTTGAGTTGCTCTTTCAGCTCAATTTCTTTAGGGATAGATATTTTATACGGACTCTTAGCGATTGGAGCGGCTCTTGGTTCAAGTCTGGATCTCGTGATCGACTTCTCTTCAAGGTGGTAATTCAATTAGCTCTTCTGGGAAGATGCCATCATATTCCTTCAACCAATATGGCTCTCTCTTTTCTTGTTTACTCTGCTCAACCTTATTTAATTTTATGAGATACGCATGTAATCCTTTTCTTAACCCTTTCATTATGCGAGATGATTTTGCTAGTTCAATCTTGAGTTTTCCTATCTCACCTTGGCTCATCACTTTTTTCCCCTTTAGGTTTTGAAAAGTCACTTGGCCTTTTCTGCACTGAATATGTGCATATTTGGGAATTAGCTAGTCCATACCCAATAGACATTCGTAGGCCCCTAAATTCATGATTCTAAATCCCATTTCAAAGAGATTTCTTTTGTCACTAAATTGATTGCTTATTACGCATTCTCTATTTAATAAATTCATGTCAATAAATTAATGAATCACTTTTCTTTAAGTGTTATTGATGATCTAGCATGGCCATGAGATAATTTCGAGACCAATATTCCTAGTGTATCACTTAATGGGGTGATCAGAGCACTGTGATGACGGGGATATCTGGTACATGTAGTACAAGTTATGAAGGGGGAAAGAAGGCAAGTGTAAGAGTGTACACAAGAACCAAGGAGTTACACATAAATGAAGATGGATTAAGTTCCAAGAAGAGGAAGTGCATTAGCATTGTGTATATGTATTTATGTGTGCATTCGGGTTTCTGCACTTTTCCTTTGCCTTTTCTTGCCTATCATTGCACATCTTATGGCACTATGGCCTTATATGACCTTTCCACCCACAATAATGATAAGTGAGAGAGGACTTAGGATTACATGACGTACTTTGTGATTGCCCATGAGACCTAGACACCTTGTTGGGATTCGAGTCTATGGTTATTATTCCCTTTGCCATCATCTTTAGATCTCATTATAAGTGCATGAGAAGTAAGCCCACGTCAATGTTGTTCATGTTCACTTCTTTTGTAACTAGAGGTCCTTTTGTATCGAAGCATTTAAACCTATCTTCAGGGGGATTGGCATTCATAGTAGCATAGAATGTATCCCAAGACTTAGATAGTATAACAAGCAAGAATACAGATGTTTTGCTATTCTCAAAACTTAATATCCTATGAGATAAGTTGACTGATAACGGAGTGGAACTAATTCAAGGGAATGGACATAAGAGTTCCTTCATTCATGTGAAGGTCCACAAGCTTCTTCAACTAATACAACTAAGATGCAAGACTTTGCTAAGTATAAAAATCACATATAGTTTACCATAAATCATAAGCACTACCTTCGATCTCAATAACATTGAAATAAACTTGCTTGGACAATGATAAGATAATGGTGGACTTGCATAGCTCATCCACATTAGCCCATGTCTCTGTATCAAACTCCTGAGCCTTTATGCATTTGCATTTCAATGGTTATTTTTTCTTATTTTCCACTAATACCTGCCAAATTTGGAATTTAGTAATTGAAGTTGGTGCCATCCAATTTTTCAATGTTAAAGATGGAACTATCTTTAGTAGTAGATGCCATGATAACTCCAAAGAAAAGAGTAAATGGGCTATTGTAATAGCCCCAAAATTATCCCAAACCAGTATTCTCTCAAAGGACTATTCAAAACTAAAGATTCAGCATGGCTTGTCACAAAACTATAGGAAATGAGTGTATAATAGTGGGCAAAAGACCAAAACACAAAGCTCACATTGCCAAGAATATTTGAGTAGAAACCAAGATATGTAATGCAACTAGTAGTGGAAGATAGGTATAAACCACTAGGGTACCAAATACTATTAAAGACCCACATATGTTAGAGACATACGTGAAATCCCAAACAAAAAGTAGCATATACATAAGCCAAATGTGCATACAAAATCTCTAGAAGTAACAAAGTTCTCCTAGTCTGCAAACTAACTCACTACATATGAACAATTGGGCTTAAAGTAGATAACCAAGCATGCATCCAAAGTCACAAACCTATCTGATAAGAGGAAAGTACTATATGTATAAACCAAAGATAAATTAGTCCACAATCATCAATATCTACATGAACAATGTAGATCATAACTTGCTGAGCATATATGCATAGGCAAGTAAGCGGCTCCCACTGACTCAATAGTCCAATCTCAATAAATAAAATATTAAAGTTCTCCAAAAAAAAACAAATTAAAATGTTCAAGATCAAGGCAAGCTCAATGCATATGCGTCATAGCATCTAGGTGCTCAAAGACATGAAGCAATACATCCAAGAGTATATACTCGTAATAAGCCTTCAAGCCCATAGCCAACAAAGACTCAAAGAAAGTAGCCACCCATCGCAAATATGCCAAGCTATCACAAATATGCCACCCATCGCAAATATGCCCATATCTAGACATAAGAACCAATGCCAAGCAACAATGCATCAATGTAGCATCCCCAAAGCATCTATAGGCATTCAATACATAAGCCTTCACATAGTGAATGCTTGCTACCCACATCATATGACAACAAAAACCCTTTAAGAATTGATCTAAAAAAGCTTCAATCAATCCAAAAGCTTTCATGATCATCAATACATCATCCTTTCATTGCAAACTTGCCCCATAAGCATCAGTAAAGCATAAACCAAGCAAACACTTTTTATCCAAACAATGAACAACATACCTGTCCTGAACTATAGAGAAATGGCTGACCTAAAACCTCATAAACGAAGCTTAAGATGGAGTCAGAGAAGCTAGGAAGAACAACGCCAAATGTTGGGCAACAATAGGGAGAACCATGAGGGATAATGGTTGATGACTACAAGGTAGGAGTAGCCCCTAAAAATGCATTGCAATTTGTAGGGTTGGTCCTAGGGGCTACTTTACTATGCTTGACCTCTAGGGTGACTTGGAAATAGGGGAAGGTGCTCCAAATGATGAAAAAGAAGCCAAGAAGGAAGGGGAGTGGCTATGTGCCTCAAACGGATTGAAGTGGGATTGCCATGGAAGCTTGGTTGAAGCTCTCTTCTTGGGCTGAAGTGAATGTCAGTGAAGTGTCTCAAATGCACACTTTGATACCAATTTAAAGGTTGATCATGAGGTGAGAGCACAAGTAGAATCAAGAAGATACAATAGTTATGGAGGTTCAAGGAAAAGAGAGCACCTTTAATAATAAGACATGCGCCCATCAAAAATAATAATTTCTTCTAGATAATTTGAATACATGCTATCACCCAGTGCTTCCCAATGCCACCATCGCCTGTTTTACACATCAACTGAAGCATTCACAATTGTTAGAAAATAATAAAATTAAGCCGGCAAAGTGAATACCTGGTAGTCTTCAGCTACAAAATAATTAAATAGGTTAGAACTCTATTCTAACCTTAATTTAATACGAGTGCACTCTAAACTCATAAAGTCCATTAATTTAAATATGTATTTTGCGAAATCACCCGTTGTGGAGTCACCCACGTGCACATTAAATTAACATAATTCCCAAAAAGGACAGGCGTCCCCGTCAACTTCTAGCACAAGGAATCCACCTTGTGTACGAGCCTTGAAAAATAAATATAGTTTTACGAAATCCACCGCAAAACCTCATGGAATCCACCATGGGATAAAAACTCACGGAATCCACCGTGTAATATGCCTCCTGGTAGCAGACCTACTTTTCATCTTCTATTGCCATAGAAGAATAAAGAATAAAGTGACGTATGACGAGTAGCCACCACCACCTATAGTGTACATATGTGCAAGTAATAAGTACAAGTAAATGTAGGCAATTAGGCACAAGTGCCCTTTAATCCCCAATAATATCAAAACAAGCATGTAGTAGACTTGAATCAAGAGATTAAGAGATTATAACCATGGATATTAACAAAGAATTTGACGAAAGGCATGATAAATCCACAAAGCCCTACCACATCCTTAGGGTTGCTATGCAAGGAATCAATGATTTTGTTACCCAAAACACCTACACATGTATCCTTTGACCATGGCTTAAGCTTCACCCAAAGCAAATAAATAAGACAAGTAGATCAAAATGCAAACTTAAGCAACAAGCCACAAATATTACAATAGCACTATGAGATTGATCTATAGGAAGAAAGCTCCAAGATCCACATGTCCAAAGCATGTATAGTACATTTGGATTGTGTAGTATGATAAAAAGGGTATATACATATACTATAAAAAAGCATAGTACATAAGCATGTTGACTCCATTAATTCCATGACTAGCCATCCCCATGCATTATGCTACTTGAGAATCCCAAAAGATCAAAATACCACAAAATTTATCTAAAAGGGGGGAAAAAAATCCTAGTGTCAAGTACTCTGATTGGATAAAGTATATATGATAGCTAAAATGGAAAGAAAAACTATATATAGGATAACTAAAATGGAAAGAAAAAGACTAGATCTTACTTACAGTATATATACCATATTTCAATTAAAAAAGGATTGGTATAGAGACCAATTGGAGCTCTGTTTGGACAAACCTACTCATAAGAGGGTGACTTCTTAAGTGAAAACATGATCTATCATTCAAGATGGACATGAAAGTGAAGTTAAAAGACATGAGATTAGTGATTTAGAAAGTTTTAGCATTGAATAAAATATATAGATGATGGAAATGTAATTTACTTTTTAGAGATGTTAACCTTTTTTGGACTGTCAATTTATGGTCCAAAACAAGAGCACAAAACACTAAGTCCTATGCAGAAAACACATAGCTTGCAGCAAGAAATTCATAATCTATAGTAGGAGATGCATAGCCACAATAGGAAAGGTGTGACTAGTAGCAAGAAATAAATTTTGGGTAACCTAAGCTAATGAACATGTTGGGAAATGACTTGACATTCATCATATCAAATTGAAAGAAGGATGTAAACCAATAGCTTAGAATCTAAGAATACTTGGTATAATTTAAGAAAGTGTACTCAAAGCTAAGGTTCAAAAATGGTTGGAGGCAGGGTTTAATTGCCCCATTGATGAAGCAAAATGGGTATCTCCTATTATAATCAAACCAAAAAAGAATGGAAAATGGAGAGTATTGATTGATTTTAAGCCTCTTGATGTTGTGAACCAAAAGAGATTACTATCCTCTCCTATTTTAGGATGAGATTTTGGATCAAATAGCAAGTCATGAGCTTTACAATGTATGTGCTGGGTATTATGGATACTTCCAAATTAGAATAGCAAAGGGGGATCATAAAAATATAGTGTTCATTGCTCCTTGGGGATGTTTCTATTACATGTAATACCTTTTGGTTTGATGAATTCATATGCTAGCTTTCAACAATAGGTCAATTGGGTGTTCACTTCTTTCATTGGGAAATCCTTGTGAGTATTCATGAATGACTTTTGCAAATACAGCTCTAGAGCTTTGCATGCTAAAAAACTAGATGAGTTTTTTTATAAACAGGATCACGATGGGGGATAGTTAAATCTTGACAAATGCAAGATAGCAAGGGTAAAGTGATAGTTTTGGGGCATGAATTATTTGCTAATTGTATTTCACCTAAACTTAGTAAAGTTGAGGCCGTACTTCTTATGGATTCTTCAAAAACTATAAAAGGATTGATTAGCTTTGTTAAAAAACTAAGGTATCTGTCAAGGTCTTTTCATATGCTAGCTGAATATATGTATCCTTTACAAAATTAAATTCAAAAATATCATTTAAGTTGGACACAAACTAAAGAGGATACATTCCTACATATAAAGAAGAAGCTTAGTGCTCTCCCAATTCTTATGCCTCCAAATTGGATTGAACCTTTTTTCATCTCATTCAGTATTGGAAAGAATGCTATTGGATTTATTTTGATGTAGAAAGGGAAGGGAATGTCTTACATGGGACTTGTCTTTTACATAAGTGGATCTATTGGAGCAATTACAAAGGCTTGGATGAAAGAAGAGCTATTGGTATGGGGTTGGTATACATAGTTAACACTTGAAAATCATATCTAATTCAAAAACCATTTGTAGTACTTACTAGTTTCCAATTATTTCTACAGGCTTTGTGGTGTGTTGAAAATGCCCTGAGAGTAACTAAATGGTTGTTGGTTCTATAGGAATGCAAATTTACTTGTCTAAAAGAGCATACTGCAAGAGCTAATTTAGCTAACATTTGAGCTATAAAGAGCATGTTAAAAGTGTGGTTGTTATAAAATCAAAGTTGATAATGTATCCTTAGATTCATGTAGAAATAAAGAATAGAGATGCCACTTTGTTTTTTAATGCAGCTATAGAAGAATGCTGAAAAAGGGAGGTTTGGGATTTGCCATTTTGAATGCTAAAGGTCAAGAAGTTTTTTCAGGAAGTTAAGAAATCAAGAAAATACAAAGCAATAATGAGGCTAAATATGCAGGTTTACATGTTGATTTAAAACAATGTATTGAGTTGGGATATTGAAAGGTAGTCGCAAAGGGGGATGCTATGTTAGTTGTCAAGCAAGTTCAAAATGTCCCAAAAGTAACAATTTTTTTCTGAGGAACCAGTTGTTCAAGATAAAGGGGCTGATTAAGCAGGTATAAAAATTTAAAATTTGGCATATTAGTAAGGGAAATTAACAATAGAGCCCATGAGTTGGTTGAAAATGCTATTTCACATTACGTTGGTGCCATGAGGGTAGGCAGTCCTAGATATGAAGATAGGGAAAGCCTTCATTTGATTCAAGAGTTTCTAAAAACTAGCAAGCTAAAATCTTTGGCTGATAAGGATAAGAGGCATGCAATTATTAGAAAGGCCAAGTCATACACAATTATAAACAACCAATTGTATATGAGAGGGGTTGATAATATACTGAGAAGAGTATTGGATAGCTCCGAAATTCCTATTTGTTTATCTTCTTGTCATGAAGAAGGATGTGAAGGTCACTTTTGATTTGAGCTAACCAAAAGGAAAATCATGTTGGTAGGACTTGGCCTAGTTTGAGTGTTAATGCTACTCACTAGTGTAAAAGTTGCCATGCTTGTCAATCATTCACTAAGAGAGTGTTGATTCAAGAACCTGCCAAAGCTATTATTGCCAATGGGCCATTTAAGAATTTGGGTTTGGATGTAATTGGATCTTTTCCAAAAAATAAAACAAGAAAGTCATATACCCTCATTACAATTGATTACATGACCAAATGGCCTAAAGGAAAAGCTATTCGAAAATATAAGAAAGAGGATATAGTACCATCTTGATGGCTTAGCATATATGCTATAGGTTTGGGATACCCTTGGAAATAGTGAAAAATTAGGGTCTAAATTTTAAGAATAAGCTAGTTCAAGAATTGATAAGGAATCTAGTTCTGAATCATTGGTTTGTTATGCCTTACTATTCTCAATGTAATGGGCTGGTAGAATCATTCAATGGGACTTTGCACAAGATTCTCTTTAAAGTGGTGGAAGACTATCCAAAGGAGGAACAAGTACTTGCATGAAGATTTATGGGCTTGTAGGATGAAGTTTGTAAGAATATGTCAATTAGATCAATTAGGGTTGGAAGTTGGCAAAGGACTGAAATTGCATACGCTAAAATTGGATAGCCAGTAGACAATGGATTGTTATGAGAAACAAATTTTGAAAAGAAGGAAATGGTTTGATACACAATTGAGTAGGAAGGACCTTGATAAGGGGATGTTAGTCATGAGATATGACAATAGTCTAGATTCTACTTTTCAAACTAAACTTCAAGTTGGGTGGGAAGGACCCTTTATGATCAAGCAAAAGTTTGAAAATGGTGCTTATTTGTTACATGATCTACTAGATGGGATGGTTCATATAAGCATGATCAATAGATTCCATCTCAAGAAATATATTTGCATAATCATGTAAATATGGATGCTATAAGTAGTGTACATACAAGTCATAGAGTAGCTTGTTATGGTGGTTAACAAGTTTGGAAAGTTTTGGTATTTTGGAAACTAGTGTTAATCATAGGGCTTGAAATGATGGACAACATGCTCAGAGTAAAAGTACACACCTAATGAATGTCCCTACCAAGATTGGTAGCCAAACGAGCAAGTACATGGGAAATATGCACTCTAGAAAGTTAATGTATGTAGTAGACTACGTGCAACTACAAGTTGACTTTGACATCTTTTGTCAACTTGTAGTTTATGAGTAGTTTTGTGCTCAAATGTCCTGATTGACAAGGGACCACTCATGTTTTGATTCATGTGATCATTGTTTATATGGTAGGCAAACTCATAACTTGCATAAAAGTCTGGTTTTATAGGTAGTCAATGGTTTTAGAATGCGAGCACTTTTTTAATTTGACTATGATGACTTAGATAAAGATTCACAACCTAAGGAAGCAGCAGAAATTAGCTTGGTTCAAATTACCACAGTGGTACCTAAAGCAACAAGTCAAGATTTTTTGGCCGTAATGATTATATGTAGTTTCTATGGGTCTAATTGTTCTTAATCAATGCCAACATTCAATTGCAATATCATTGGTGATACATTAATTCTTAAAGTGGTATGTTCTTGTCATGAAAAAGTCAAATAGGTCTCATTCTTGCTCCAAAAAGTGCAGGATATATTTGAACTTACTGGAATCTTATTGGAAGTAGTGTGGGTTTTTAGTAATTTGGGGTATTTTATGCAAAAAAGAGACTTGCCCATATGAATTGGTGGTAAGTTCTATATTTTTTCTAAGGGTTTTTCAAAAGTTTTTATTAATAAAGATTCTCTATCAACTAACCATTATGTCCTTTTTATGAGAATTGTTTGTAATTGTAAGGTTTCATGAAGAAAAATAGGATTTGGTTTTTGACTTTCAGTCTAATTGGAGACAACTCAAGCATGGGAGGACAAATCCTTATGGCATGTTAAGGACAATTTGTAATAATTGGAGTGATAAGGGTGTATTTATCTATGACTTGACTTATACTTTGAAGGAAGAGGTAGTTAAAAGGGAAAAGGGCATGGCTAGTAGAACATCATGCAATTTGGCACCTTTGTTTTCTCATCCTGCTAATTAATGCACTATCTCCCTTAATTATTTGATCTCTCCTCTTGATTCTCAGCCGAGTTCTCTATCGTGGGTCATGGTGAAGACTTGGGGAGACAAGTAGTGTAAATTATGTTTTCTTGACTTTTCAATGATTATCCATAGTGGGAGTCATGTTAATGAATGCGAGTGTTATGCGGTAAATCATATGTTTGCCATGTGTTTTTTCCCTTAATTTTAAAGTACATTGCTACTACAAGAAGTACAATCCTGCTGATAGGATTTGCGGTCTTGCTGCAATATTTCGGATTTTGAGTGGAATGTTAAAGCGTTTAAGAACATGTTTGATAGCATGGGAGAGGGACCTTAGTAATAAGGGTAAAATATGGTAGATGTGAGAAAATTGAAAAAGACAATCACGAGGAAAAATACCGACAATATGTGATTGAAACTTGCATGATTTGAAAGCTTGATGGCAATATGCTAAAGAATGGAGTCATTGAGATTTGTTGCTACAATTCCTTTGTTCTCTGATTACAATAGTAAGATTTTGCTTTCAACTTCTCTTTTCCTTTCTCTTGTCATGCGTTAGAGGTTTTAGATTAGTTAGTGAAGAGAAATTAGAGTTTTGTTGAGAAATGACAAATGATATATGCTCTAAGAAGAGATGTCATGAATCCCATATGCATAGTGGCGAAAAAGGGAACCATCATGAGCCTATAAAGTGATGTACCTTTTTATCATTCTATGATGGAATACAATAGTACTTTGTCCTTTCAGTCATAGTCAGTGTCATACTCAAGATTGTGTTTATGAGTCCAAGTTTCCATTTTGGAACCTAATTCACTTGAGTAACAGTTGATCTATCTAATCTATGTCATCATGAACATTGTCTTTGTGTTCCATCCACCATAGCCATGCTCTAGATCCATGCATTTTTCAACATGGTATTAGAGCTCAGTCAAGCATGGCTAAGCTCAACTTAGCTCCTCTCTCTACTCTCTCATTTTCATTGAGTGAAACCATGGTTGCAGTCTTGTTCCACCACGTCCAAACAACTAGCCCTTATTCGAGTGTGAGCACCAATAGTATAGAGAAATCGGCCTCCTCCTGCACTTAGTTCTCTTCTCTACAAAGCCATGCCCATTCCCTGCTCATGGCAAGCCCTGCCACCTTCAGGCGGAGTACAAGACTGACCCTTCTGCGTGCCACAGCAACTGCCACTTCCTCCACTGCAACCGAGAAACACCAAGAAATCATTTTACCCGGGCAAGAAGAAAGGCTTTGTTGAGGAGATGTGCTTCGTGGCCATGAAGCTCCACAGGCAATACCAATCCACAGAAGGAGGATGAAGCATAACAATGTCATCCCGAATGGACACTTCAAGAAGGATTGGCAATCTTACATGAAGACCTAGTTTAACTAGCCAGCTCATAAGAAGTGCAAACGCCTTCCTTGTCAAAAGAAGGTTGTTCGAATATTTCCACGCCCTACTAGTGGTCCATTTAGGCATGTGGTTCACTCTCAAAAACTCAAGTACAACGTGAAGGTCAGGGTAGGTTGTGGATTTACTTTGGAAGATCTCAAGAGTGCTAGGGTTTCCAAATGGCTTGCACCCACTATACGTATTTTGTAGACCATCACAGAAAGAATCGATGCCTCAAGAGTTTGCAGTCTAATGTGCAAAGGTTGAATACTTGCAAAGCCAAGATGATTGTCTTTCCTCTTCGATCTCAGAAGACCAAGGCTAGTGATGCTACTCCAGAAGAACTAGCAAATGCCACACAGATACAGGTCCTATTCTTCTCATCAAGAGAGAGAAGTTAGTGCTTGAATTGGTACATGTAACATATGATATGAAAGCCAACAAGGCTTATGCAAAAATTTACTTGGAAAGAATGAATGGACGGATGATAGGAAAGTAGGTTTTTGATAAGATACTTGGAGGTGCTTAACTAGAATTCTATAAGTATGATGGTGATCTCAAGGAAATCTTGGTTGTTGTAAAGGAGAAATTGAACAAAGTAGTTGAGGCCTGGACAAGAGAATAGAAAAACCATTGTCTTGAAGAGACAAAAAAGTCTTTCAAGAATTCTGGCAAACTCCTACGATTAATTGTATCATAAACAAAGAATGTGAAATTTCCTGACCTTGGTTGTTTTCCACTGTAATTGATTGAAAATATTCAATTCCGACAACAAAGATCGGATGACATGTCATTATTGTGGCAAGACTGATCATATAGCCAGTGAATATTTCCACCATAAAAGAGCACAACTGGTGCAAAATGGTAACCATCAGAATCAGTTCATGAATGAAAGAGAAGAAGAAGAAGATGCTTTCGCCATCAACAATAACTCTAATAGATTGTTTTGAAGAAATTATCTTTCCCATAGTGGATCTTATGTTTTTCCCATAGTGTATTTTGTTTCCCTTAGTGGATTTGCTTTGTAAAACCAAACCCTTACCAAAGATGTAAAGTTTCAAGCTTTAACTTGACTAGGCTGCCTATGAGCTAGTCTCCTGGGCCATGTCATCATGTAGGGGGGGCAAAAGCAAGCAAGTGTAGGAACTCATCATTTGAGGGGGGGTGTTGAGAAATGACAAATGATGTATTCTCCAAGAAGAGATGTCATGAATCCCATATGCACAATGGAGAAAGAGGGAACCATGATGAGCCTATAAAGTGACGTACCTTCTTATAATTTTACGATGGAATACAATAGTACTTTGTCCTTTCAGTCATAGTCAGTGTCATACCTAAGATTGTGTTATGAGTCCAAGCTTCCATCTTGAAACCTAATTCACTTGAGTAACAGTTGTTCTATCTAATCTATGTCTTCATGAACATTGTATTTGTGTTCCATCCACCATAGCCATGCTCTAGATCCATGCATTTTTCAACAAGTTTTGGTGATTGAAGGATCAGTATGTTGCAAAGATAATGTACTAGTATTAAAGGCTATATATATATGAATTGATTCAACGAAAAGTTTGAAGGAGCTTCAGAAGTAGAAGTAATAAAATTGCAAATCTAGAATGAAAAGGCAATTTGTTATCTCGTAGTCTTGGAGTCCCCATAGCAGTATTCACCACTCCACACTGGGTTCTAGAGCTTTGTAGTGATTGTCTAGGAAGAGTGTGCTAAAATGTATGCATTTTGCACTGAATACATATATGGAATAGAAAGAGGCAATTGGTTGTCTATAGTTTTGCATTTTTCCTAGCGATACTTATGATCCTACAACATTTATTGAAACTTTGTAGTGTTCTATCATAGAAGACTATGTGAAATGTATGTTTTTCCAACTGGTATACAAATATGAAACAATAAACAATTCATTACTTGCAGTCCTATAGTCCTTGCAGTGACAATACTTGCAATGGTAGTTCGTGCAGCAAGTTATCGCTCCTATAAAATAAGTAGATCAATAAACTAAATATTTGAACTATTATAAGGCTAGATTGAGCTCTCAATTGGAAGGAAATGATACAAGAGTCCTTGTTTTGCTTTCTGTGATGTTGATTCTAAAACTTTTGTTAAGAGAGATTCTTGGATTTTGTACTATGGTGTTGTCATGGGAGTTGATAGAGGATGACCACCTAATTCACCTACCATATATTGTTAAAATATATGTGGTGCTAGAGGCACATGTAACCAAATCCCATAAGCAAAGGAGCGGTGTGTACCAAAGCTCAAAACCTATAAAAAGATGTACTTGTGAACCATGCATTTTGGACTTTAGGCTTATTAGGTTTGCAAGGCGGCCAAGCTATCAAGTATTATTAGGAAGGCCATCGATCTTGCAATTTGATTGCCAAGTTGATATACTAATTGGTCATCTAATTTTTGGTGGAGGTGCCAAATGCATAATAGTGGATGCATATCCTAAATATCCTCAAAGTGAGAGAATACCCTTATCTTTGATAGAATTAGATGCATTAGAGGATCCTTATAGCATTAAGACTTCATCAAACAATGAATCAAGAGAGGGGTCCACTATAGAACATGTCTACTAAATGACTTTGAATGAGTCGATAGAAGCTCAAGGAAAAATAAGAGACGTGGATGTGATTGAGCTAGATCTCAGTACATCGGATGAGCCATTATCGATTAAATTAGGATCTATGCTTAGTATGGAAGAGAGGAAGGAATACGTGTCCTTGATCCAAGAATTTTGTGATACTTTTGCTTGGAACTATGATGAGCTGAGGGGTATTCCTCCTAGTCTAGCTATGCATACTATCCCCCTAAATGAGGTAGCCATCCTGTTCGATAGAAAGTGAGATGTATGCCTTTTGAGCTAAGGGACAGACTATTTAAGGAGTTACAAAAATTGTGTAAGGTTGGCCTAATATTTCCTATACAACACATGGAGTGGTATTCACTAGTAGTTATTAAAAAAAAGAAAAATAATCAAATCCAAATTTGTGTAGATTTTAGGAAGAAGCTTAGTAAACAAATGATCAAAGATTACTATGCTCTGCCATTTATTGATCATATTCTAGATCAGTTAGTGGATAGGGATATCTATTCCTTTATGGATTGCTTTACCTGTTATAATCAAATGGCTACTGTAGAGGAAGATAAGTTGAAAATGACATTTATGATTGTATTTGGCACCTTTGTATATCATGTTATGGCTTTTAAATTATGCAAATGTGCCAAGGTCTTGGCAAGGTATGGCAGCTGATAAAACTTTCGGTGATATTTCCCTAGAGGAGTTGTGTCAAGGAGAGGATTGGGGAGAGAGAAAGAGGAGAGAGAAGACTGCAGAAGAGAGAGAATAAGAGAAGCAAAAGTGAGAGAAAGAGAGTGACAAGGAGAGAGAAAGACTAGAAATGGAGAGAGAAAGACATAAAGAGAGAGGAGATAGCCATGAAAGCTAGAGAGAGAGAAACTTGTATTATTATAATTTGATGGTCAAAAATCCAGTCCCTTACGCATTTTATACCAGCTAGTGTAGTTGGTATTTTATCCTAATTATTTTATTTCCCCTCTCTTACATTATATCCCCACCCAAAGGTTTTTGCCCTAAAAAACAGGTTGGGCACTTATTACAAAAAGATAGGGTAGAAGCAGACCAGAGTACTACTCTACTGCAGACATTACAAGGGTTATTTGATGGAATGGCAGGTAGTTGTTGATGTATAAAGGGTCATTGATCAAGTATGATATATAGGAATGATTGGGGAATGATAAAATTTAAATCTTGACCCATATTCTCTAAGAAGATGAAGCTTGCAAGGAGTGGATAGTGTGTTGTCTACTACAGGACCTTGATGTAGTAAATATGAGATAACTTTCTGTAGACAACTCCAAGCAAGGTATGCTACACATCAAAATGGAGCTGGTAAGTGCTTTCAGCCCATGTAGGTTGGGTTTGGTTGTTTAGAGTTCAGAGTAAAGTCTAGTGTAAAACAGTGAGTTATCTGCAATCTTCTTTGCACTAAAACATAGCCATAGATAACCAATCTTCAGCCAAAAGAGTGTACCAAAAAAAGAAATTTCCTGCAAGATGGATGATGGTCTAAATGAGATCCCAAGCAATCTATTAGCCTCCTCGATCAAAAGGTATTTTGTCATAATGATTGTCCAAGAGAAGAGAATGGCCATCAACCACATACTCCAATCCACCCGGATCAAATGGATACAATGAAGTATCTCCATAATCAAGTCCATAATCATATCCATAATCTCTTGGATCATAGGAAAGCACAATGCCATCTTCATCTTCATGTATGCCAAATCATGTATTACATCATCATCAGACATATACCAATCATCATAACCATGATCAAGGTACTCATTATCAAATGCGTTCAATGGCTGTTGTAAATCTTGATTAAGTGTAAACTGATGCTCAAGAAGGTCATCATGAGGTTTCTCCAAGAGTCTAAAACCTTCAGCATAACCATCCACATCTGTGAGTGCCTCATGTGATTCTTTAGCTAATATATCATGAGCTTGTACATATTGCTCTTCACTTTTCCCTTCTTGCACATCTTGCTCTTCACTGTTCCCTTCTTGTACATCTTCTTGGTCTTCTTGCTCTTTTCCCTTCGGTTGAATCTCCAACCACTTAGAGAGATTGGCATTAAGTGTGTCCATCGTGGCTCTCATTTGACGCATTTCCTTCATCATCTCAGCATGATTTTCCTTCATCATCTCAACATGATTTCATGTACTATGTACATCTTCTTGTTGATCATGTTGCTCATTATCCCCTTCTTGCTGTTCAACTTGCTCATTGCTCTCTTCTTCATCATCAACACCTTGAAAAGAACTCATCATTACATTTGGGTGATCATGAGCTATGAACTGATTGGGATATAGGATACCATGGTAGTTATGAACTTTTTACTCATCAAAGCTAGAAGAGTACTGATAAGCATGACCATTATTGTCATGTCCATAAGAATTGGGTTGTTGAATTAAGGAAGGTTCACATGTCTAATCATGACTATGTTGCTGAAAGGGTGGATGCTCATAAGCATAAGCATGTTTCTCATAATAGCCATCCTATTGCCAAGGTTCAATGGGATGATACTCTACATTATGACATGGTACATCATATCTATAAGCATTAACTTATTGTCTAGATGTACTTGCATAATGCTCATGCTCATTTGCATGTTGCTACTATCCATATTCATAATATGCATGCAAGTCATAGTGTGTAGCATCAGCATATACATGTTGGCCATAAACACAAGCATCTGGTGCATAATGCCCATGAAAATACTCATCATGGCCATAGTACTCATCATGATGTTGATAATACTCAGGGTGATCAGAATCCATACTTGATTCAAGTCTTGCTCCTTTTTCTCTATCCATCTTCATAAGAGAAATATACCGATCAATTAAAGCTCCAAGTTTATCAATATTAGCTTGTGTTTAAATCCAACCTTGTTCACTAGAGCTGGAGCTATTGATCTCAGTTTCCATAACTTGTAGCGTATGTTTCCTAGCCAAGATACTTTAAATTGAAAAAACCCAAATACCAATGTTGTGAAGAAAGAAGCCATGACTCTACCACTTCGAGTGAATGGAATGAATTCAAGTATATCCTTGTCTGATGCAGATCCTCAACAACAATGTAGCCTCTTCATTCCCAATAGTTGTGGCTTAGAAGAAAGTATACAAAGTGGAGCAAATGCTATCCCAAATGGTTTTCATCAATCACAATAGGACCTTTGTCAACTCATGTAGATAGGCTTTGTAAATGATATGCCCTGCTCACTCATGTTAGCATGTAATAGACAACACATACACAATTGGCATTCCTACAGATGGCTCAATTCTGAATGATGAACTAGGTTATGTTCCTTGTGATATGATAATAAGCCACAATAGAAACTCAGAATTCAATCCTTCATAATCTTCAACAAGTTGATGGCCATGTAAACTATCTAGTTTTCCCACATGCTCCATCATGGCAGTAATGATTTAGAACCTATCGATTTCTCTGAATCCAACATTGAGCTTGCAAGTATGAGGGCATCATCATCAAGTGTGGAAGAACTGTTTCTGTGTCTTCTTTAGTTATGCTAAAGTGCTTTCTTCTTCAGTTATGCTACTGCCATGAACATGTGCTCCAAATCTGTAATCCTACAATGCATGAACCAACCACAACAATTGACCTCTCTCAAGAAAACCAGCAAAAGCCAAGTCTTCAGGTGCAAAGTAATTTTCAACCAATGAAATGGACAATCCGTAATCTACTGCCCCTAACAATCAAGGAAGGTGTGTACTATTCAAGTATACTGCAAACCAATTTCTTTCAAACATGCCCAAAAGTTTGTCACTACAGATGACACTAATGTTGAACCTGCCAGCCGTGATACTAATAAAGATCCTTTTGAATATTCCTCAGGTATCCAACTACCAAGTTGCCATCTTATTGTCTAGGTACAGTGCCATGGCCTTTCAAAGAAATATCTTGGCATTTGAGTACTCCAAAGAAAAAAAAATCCACCTGAGCAAGGTTGGAAGTTCTCCATTGAATAAGCACGAGTGAGAATATTAAATTGCAAATGGCTCTAAAGTAATATCTAATGCCTTCAAATTTGCTTCACTCGCTTGCAAAAGTCTCAATTGTTCAACCACCTCCTAAGTTCAAATGCACTTGTTCTTCCTCCTAGTGCCTTACCTGTTCTGCATTAGTTTCCCAGAGAGTTACAAGGAATGGCAAGATTGGTACCAGCGTCCATCTCAGATTGCCCAGTCTGACTTGAATTAGTTTTTTTTTCAGTTTTGTAATTATGCCAACACAACAATTGCATGTAATGCATCCTTAGTCAATGCAGCCTAATTCCAAACAAATGCATGAGTCTCAGAACTCTTCTGTAATCATGCCAACACAACAATTGCCTTTGTAATGCATCCTTTGGCACTACTAGTAGCTGAGGAACTGTTAGTAGTTGCAAAACTAGATACATCCCCCTTTGTTCCCATCTTAGCTTGGTGGCATCCTCAAGCTCAGGCTATTTCTACATCCATGCTGCATAAGCTTTACTTATGGCGAATTGAAACCTTTTGTCGAAGGTATCCCAAGTCTTACCCATGACATAACATATGTTCTTCATGCAGTTGAAAAATTAGAAACTATTTTGAGATGCATTAAATACTTGCATGGGCAACATTTGATATGGCATCTGCAACAAGTGGATAAGTAGCACCACTTGCTCCAAGAGCTTCAACAGCATCTATTTCATTTTCAAGTCAGGAATTAACTAGGGTTTTGATGCCTTTCCTAACCAATCAAATGGGAATGCTCAATGGGCAACATAATGGCATGCCATGCCAACTACATTTGTACCGCCTTCATTTGAATCTACTATAGATGATTGCACATCACTTGTGGGGCCATCAACTTTTGTTGCTAGCTCTCAGCCTTGGAGCTCTTTTGGATGAAGACAATCGGAAGGCAGATAAATTGATGGGTTTTGTAAAATTTTCTTTGGCAAAGCTGAAGCCTGAAGTTCTCTTTTGGCTTGCTTGATGGATCTCTGTGTGCCCCTCCTTTGTAATATCTCCCCCCCAGTACCTTCCCCATAAGAACCCCCCTTAAAAAAATTTTAATTTAACCCAAATTTATTTACTCTCTCCCCCTGCCAACTGCATGGCGGGGAGAGAGAGAGAGAGAGAGAGAGAGAGAGAGAGAGAGAGAGAGAGAAAGAGAGAGAGATAGAGAGAGAGAGAGAGAGAGAGAGAGGGAGTAAGTAAAGAGAAGGGGAGGCATGCAACCCCCCAGGTGGAGGGTGGCAGCCGTTAACGGCCATCTCCCCCCCTTGTGAAGCCCTCCCTCCTCCCCCTCTTAAAAGGGGAGCCCTCCCCTCCCTCCTGGACAGCAGCCCCCCCTCCCTCGTCACCTACATCACACCCCCCTCCGTCTTCGACAGCAGCCCCCCCTCGTCATCAGGAAAACCCCCCACTGTGATAAAAAAATGCCCCAACTCATCATCATCGCAAATAGAGAGAGAGAGAGAGAGAGAGAGAGAGAGAGAGAGAAAGAGAGAGAGAGGGAAGTTTCTAGAAGCTTCTCTCCCCTCTTAAAGGGAGGTCACACACCCCTATATTTTTTTTTGAAAATACATTCCCCTTCATTATCTTTTCTCCACTTGAGGAGAGGTGGCGAGAATTTTTCATAGGAGAGTGTGAGAATTCTATCTCTCGTACATGCGCCTTCGAGTATGGCCCCGAAGCATAGTTCCACAAGGATGGCTAGAAACCCTTCAAGTGTGGATGGCGGTTCGAATCAAGATGGCACGGCAACCACGAACGGTTTGTCAGGCATCAATACCATTGGAATCAAGGCATCACTCCAAACCCAGGTTGCTCTATTTATTAAATCATAGATTATAATTATCATGATGAAAATCATATTCACATGCATCACATTGATTGCACGATTGATGGGTAATTGCCTTGCTATGAATTTAGTTGTGATGTTTGTAACAAACAAGATAAATTTCCTTGTAAGATGACATCATAATAGGTGAAATTGATTAGATAATTGCATCATAAATGATAAAAAATGTCTTGCATGAATTCTTGCATAAAGTGCATTGCTCCTTGCACAAGTTCTTGCAAAAATACATTTCAGAGGACATCGAAAGAAGCAAAGTGCATCTCCATATCGCAAGATAGATTCTAAGGTACACGTAATAAACTGCAAAAAATATTAAAGTGTAGCTAGACTCATACAATAATCACATAAAGTTATAAAGATCAGATCATTCAAGAATGTTATAGATCATGTAAATAATTACATAGAGGATAATGTTAAGATTGCATGCATAAAAAATATCTTCGCATGTGTGGCATAAAATATCGAATGGATTATATCAAAACTGTAAGCATTGAAATGAAGGCATTGCATTACATTGCATGCATTAAAGTTGTTGGGAAAATTCAACGTTGTTTGTAATTTACCAAATGGGACTGAGATCCATGAGTCCCATGTCAAAGTCCTTGATGGCTTCAAGAGGGATAGGTAAAAGCTTAGTGCACGTGAGCATTATTAAGAGGGCTTAAGAATATTATACTTAAGATGGAGTAAAAATTGTTCTAAACAGAACCATCTGACCAACCATAGTCAAGGGGATAGACAATCTTGATCAATTAAGATCAAAGATAAAGGTACATAGGTACTTCAAGGGATCTAGGAGATAACCAGCAAGTTGACCAACCGAGAACGACGGGGTTGTCCATGATCTATTTTACAAGGAGACCTAAGGTAAGGATAATTAGGGTCGGTAGGGTACAAACCCTAACCCAAAGAAAAAGGGAAATAAGAAACCTAGCTTGTCAAGCCCTTGGAATCTCGCCTAGTCACGAATGATCCAGGGTCGAATGCTGGGAGCATTCAAGAAGAAGGAATCACACCTTAGCAGTTGGTCGTACGAATGACCTCTGAAATGATCGTGATTGTACACTTAGGTACATTGTTTGAACTTCTTTGCTCAAGGAACTAATTCAAGACCAAACACTTAATGCTTCAGGTTAATAGCCTGGAGGGAGAGGCAGGTTCAGTTACCTCCGACTGCCCGCCTGGCCCTATCTAAGGGGGTTGTTAGCCGAGCCAGTAGGTATATGGACCAAACCCGCCACGAGAGGTCTCTCCGTGGGCACTGCTTGGAGCGGGAGGGCCCTTGGGTGCCAGGGGAGCCTCTGGCTGTAAATTCCTTGCCTCCGGATCCCATACAAGAGGCCGACGTGACTCGAGATGGGATCTCGAGGCCCGTGTACTAGTCTACAAGCAAAACTTGGAGCAGCAATCCTGTTGATTTCTGGGATAGCCTTCGGGCATGATACTTGATGTATTCCGGGACTATGATAAATAAAGATCATATATTTGAAAAAGGAACTTGCTTAACATTATTTTTGTGTCAGTGCTTAAGTTACGTGAAGGTACATGTGTTTAAATTGACTAATTAAGGAAGCTGCTTTTGCATGTCAAACATAATGTGGTAGGTAATTAGATAACTAAGCAACCTGAGGAAAGTGCACTGGATGTGACTTGGGCCCATCCTACAAAAGGGTGGTCCCGGTTAGCTGGAAACTTTTCTCAAAAGACATAATAACAAAACTGTGAAGACCTAGATTCGGTAGAGTAAGAATCCCGATTTATGCTGTTTTAAGGGAGCGGAATGGGACTATGCCTTATGGGCAAAGAGGTTGAGCTTTGCATAACTCTCATTTCCCATTCTCCATGAGCCAAGTGAAGCATAAATCCGCTTCGACTCTATTGTTCCTACGCAAAGTGGTTCATCTGGAGCTCGACGCTAGCTACTGCCTAGAGACTTTACTGAATGGAAAGAAACCTTGACTTCAAGTCGGTCCTAAGTGGGAACGGCTGGATACTTCCGCTCAGGGTAGACTCCGAAAGACCTAGATTGCAAACCCTGTGACATTCCTTGCGAGTGCCAAGTGGCGCTTTCTAGACTCTCTTCCCGATGGGCTGCTAAGACGTGTCCCATAAGTGGACAAGCAGACACGTTACATCCTTCAAGATTAAAGAAGGTGCATCGTTTTCCTATTGAATTTTTTTGACAAGGATTCTCTGGATTATCCAGATGAGAAGCTTGGATCAAAACCTTGCTTAGCAGTATTAATTCTAAGAGCAGAAGTATGCCCAACAACTTCGAACGAAAACTCCTGACAACAAATCCTCAATGTTAAAACAGCAAGATGAATAGAGCAATGAGAAGTGGAACTCTGACTCAGATGGTGATGGTTTTTTGAGGTTGAGTTCATTGGTTCTGAAGGCTGAAATTTCGGAGTTGCACCACTAAAACCCGAGATGAGACTGATGCGATGCATTCATTATTTCAAGAGGTGGGAGGGATCATGAAGTCAGAGAGAGCATCATGCCTAGGAAGATTTTGCTGGTGGGATCTATATTGTTGAGATGGCAAGCTCAATACGTGCCGACATTGATGATGGACCGCCTGGCTAGATAAGTCCGCACATCGACACTTAGCACGTTGGTGGTTATTATGATACTTGCATGGCCACTGACTTATCACTTATTATATTTAGTTTGTTACACCTACCTACAGCTGGCAAAAACATAGTGCCAGTCGATTAGTGTAGTCGGTTATGCACTGTTTGGCTTAGTAGGCCACTTTCCTTTATGTTGTATCTTATCTATACTTTGCATACATTGTACAGTGTGTGGAAGAAGAAGAAAAAACCAACAAGAAAACGTTTTGGCCTCCATCTCTCTTATTGTGTTCTTGAGTGAGCTTCCTCTTGTGTATATAGTGTGTATTTGGCACAGCACCTCAAGCAAGTCCCCCCACCACACGATTCTTGACATGGTATTAGAGCCGCGCCATTGAGAGAGGTTGATTTTGAAGGCTGAAGTAAAGGAGAAGAAGCAAGGTTCGAGCAAGCAAGCAATGGGTAATAAGCTCTCCCATTATTCCACTCTCTCTCTTGGATAGTGCCTGTGGAGGCAACGGAAGCAGGGTCGAGCAAAATCTCAGATTGCTATGAGAATTGGTGTGCAAGCAGATCCTTGTATATTCTACAGTTTCGCCCTTTAGGGTTATCCTGCAGTTATTTTGGGCATCTAAGGCCGTTTCAGACCTCGTTTTAGAGCTGCAAGGTTGCGGACAACAGTTTCAAGGTACACTGTGATTTCGGTTGTATTGATCAAAAGTGGGTGTGCAGGTTACAGATTGCGAATCTGTAAATTTTGAGGTATTTTCAGGAATTAAACATAAGGTTTATCTGCAAACAGGTTGCAGATCACATGTACTATTGAGCAATCAGTGAAAAAGGTTGCTTGGTGTATTGCTGTGTACGTGTGGTGAAAGATTGCAGAAGACTAGCTTGCTGGGTTGTATCCTTGTTTGTGATAATGGCAGAGAATAGTGGAAATCCGATTATTGAGAAGCTCGACAAGAATAACTACCCTTCATGGAAGTTTCGTGTGACAAACTTCCTTATTGGAAAGGGCCTTTCTGAGTTTGTCTTAGGTGAAGAAAAGGAGCCAGAGTTGGGTATCCCTCCAACTGCAGATGAGTTAAAAGCATGGAAAGAGTGGAATGCGAAAGACAAAAAGGTGATATACTAGCTATCTGTAGTCATTGATAATACTATGTTGGGACATATCAGGAATACAAAAACTTCACATGCAGCTTGGACAATTTTTGAGAGCATGTTTTCAATAAATACAAAGGCACAAAAGATTCAACTCAAGCAAGAGTTGAATGCCTTGAAGAAAGGGAAAATGTTTGTCAATGAGTATGTTTTGAAGGTGAGGAGCATTGCAGATGCCTTAGCAGCGATTGATACAATGCCAGATGATGATGATTTGGTTTCATCCACTCTGAGTGGCCTTAACAATGAGAAGGCATGAAAAACATTTGTTACTTCAGTATATGTATGAAAGCCATTTTCAGATTTTGATGAGGTGATCTCTCTCATGATTACTAAAGAGATCAATATGCAGGGTGATTCGTCTAAAAGAAATGGTGAACAGATCCAAGAATTTTACTCGAGTTTAGGAAGGGGACATGGTAGATCCTCTTCGAGAGACCGTGGTATGGGACGTGCTGTCAATAACCAGCAAAACAGGTTCAATCAACAGTTTGGTGAAATGCAAGTTTCAAGAGGTAGAGGAAACTTTAGAGGCAAGGGGAGCTCTAGAGGAAGAGGTGGATGGCAAAACAGAGGCTCTGGAAATTCTACTATTGTTTGCCATTATTGTGGAAAAATAGGCCATAATCAGCCCATTTCTATTCAAAGAAGGATGATATTCGCAGTGGTAAATTGCAGCAAGGAAACTATGCACCGTCTTCACGACAGAATGAAGACAAAAATGAGCGTCTGTTTGTTATGCAGCATATGATGAATGTAGTTACAGGAAAGGGGACACATGATGATGTATGGTATGTCGATTCAGGTGCATCTAATCATATGACCAGTCATGTTGAATGGTTTGGAGAGATGCAGGACTTACAAAACCCAGGTTATGTGTAGATGGGTGATGATTCGGGTGATGATTCATGCCACCCAATTTCACATATTTGAAAGGTTTCCTTGTCCTTGTATGATAGCTAGACAAAGAGTCTAACAGATGTATTGCATGTGCCATCAATTACAAAGAATCTAGTGTCTGTTGGTCAAATGGTAGAGCAGGGGTTGCAGATCCGATTCAATGCAAAAGGTTGTTTTGTAGAAAACTTTAATGATAAGTGTAGCTTGGTCGCAAAAAGAAGTAGAGTTGGCTGAATGTTCACTTTAGATGTTGGAATTCTTGCAATGGATGCTGCTATATATGCTAAAGAAAAAGGAGTAGCTGCAGATATTGAAATATGGCATAAACGTATTGGACATGCAAATGTGCAAAGGCTGAAATTAATGCAGTCCAAAGGATTGGTTACAGGGTTGCCTTCATTTAGAGTTGCAGAATTGCATAAAGTCTATGAAGCATGCCAGTTTGGTAAGCAGGCAAGACAACACTTCATGCATGACAAAGAAGTGAGTAGAAAAATACTTGATGTAGTGCATACAGATGTTTGGGGGCCTACACAGAATGTATCTCTTGGTGGCAACAAATACTTTGTCACATTTATTGATGACTGTTCAAGGAAGCTATGGGTATACTTCATGAAGGAAAAGAGTGATGTGTTTGAGCACCTCAAATCCTTTAAGGCAGTTGTTGAAACAGAAACAGGCTTAAAAGTGAAGTGCTTGAGATCAGATGGAGGGGGAGAGTACCTCTCTAATGAGTTCAGTGGCTTCTTGAGGACTCATGGGATAAAGAGGCAATTTACTTGCAGGTATACCCCACAGCAAAATGGTATTGCAGAAAGAAAAAACAAGCATATTGCAGAATTTGCATGGGTGTTAATGGCTGAAAAGAATATGCCCAAACATTTTTAGTCTGAGGCTGTCCATACTGTTGTTTACATTATGAACAGAACTCCCACAGCTGCAATTCATGGAATGACTCCTAAAGAATGCTTTACTAGCAAGAAGCCTGATGTATCGCACTTGAAGGTATTTGGATGTGTTGCATATGTTCATGTGCCAAATGAACTATGGAAGAAGCTTGATCCAAAGGCAGAAAAATGTGTTTTATTGGATACTCTTTAGAGCAAAAAGGATATCGCTGTTCTAACCCTATCACAGGTGAGTTTAGAGTGAGCAGGGATGTTATCTTTGATGAGATGGGAAGTTGGTATACACCTACTGGTGATGTTTTGGATGATGATAATGATCAGGACAGCTATGTGTAGAAAGATAAACAAGAATCACGGAGTCTTAGTGAACCATAAACATCATCTAGTACTACACCTACAGTGAGCCCTTGGGCGGGGAGACTAAGGAGTAGCCCCACACCTTCAAGTGGATCTATAAGTGTTGCAGGGAAGGACAAAGGAAAGAAGAAAGTGTTGGATGGTAATGATGCATCTACCAGTCATTTCGGATTTGATGGATATTCTAGTGGTTCGGAGAGTTTGGATGATGAGCTTGGCATTCCTTCAGTTAGGACACCAGGTGTACAGAGGGCTCATAGTAATGTAAAGGCTCCATTGAGTGATCCAATGGTACGCAGATCTAGCAGGGTCAGATACCCTGTTAAAAGATTTGGTTTTGAAGGTTATGCAGCTCACCATTATGCTTATATGGTGAAACTAGTTGAGGATGTTGAGCCCACTTGTTTTGAGGATGTTGTTGGTCATGCTCATTGGGATACAACAATGGATGAGGAGATGGCTGCATTAGAAGCCAATAAGACTTGGGATTTGGTACTCTTACCTGAGGGTAAGAAAGCTATTGGCTATAAGTGGGTTTACAAAGTCAAGCATAATGCACATGGTTCAATTAGCAGGTATAAGGCTAGGCTGGTTGCAAAAGGCTATGCTCAAACATATGGCATAGATTATGAAGAGACATTCAGTCCAATTGCTAGGATGGCAACTGTTAGGTGTGTGATTTCCTTGGCAACAGCCAAAGGTTGGAGTTTGAAGCAAATGGATGTTAAGAATGCCTTCTTGCATGGTGAATTGCAAGAAGAAGTGTATATGGAGTAGCCAGCAGGTTATGAGGATTTAGAGCATGAGGTGCTGCTATGGCAACATGTGAGGTGGTATAGCTACAAAAGTTATTAGGTGATTTGGATGTGCAGGGAGATGGTCCAGTTGTCATTCATTGTGACAACATGAGCAGCATACAGTTAGCTAGGAATCTAGTGTTCCATGCTAGGACAAAACACATTGAGGTGCACTACCACTTTGTGAGAGAGAAGGTACTTGCAGGAGAGATTGACTTGGTATATGTTAGCACACAGGATCAGATAGCTGACATTTTCACAAAGGCATTGGGTGTAGAGAAGCTTCGAAAGTTCCAAAGCTTACTTGGAGTTACAGAGATAGAGCTGAGCTTGAGGGGGAGTGTTGAGATTGCAAGCTCAACACGTGCCGACATTGATGATGGACCGCCTAGCTAGATGAGTTCGCACGTCGACACTTAGCACATTGGTGGTTATTATGATACTCACATAGTCACTGACTTGTCACTTATTATATTTAGTTTGTTACACCTAGCTGCAACTAGCAAAGACATAGCGCTAGTCAATTAGTGTAGTCGGTTATGCATTGTTTGGCTTTGTAGGCCACTTTCCTTTATGTTGTATCTTATCTATACTTTGTGTACATTGTATAGTGTGTGGAAGAAGAAGAAAAAAACACCAGCAAGAAAACGTTTTGGCATCCATCTCTCTTTTTGTGTTCTTGAGTGAGCTTCCTCTTCTGTATACAGTGTGTGTTTGGCGCAGCACCTCAAGCAAGTCCCCCCACCACGCGATTCTTGACATATACATTGTCATTGTATCAAGAGATCCAATCTTGGAGAGTTTGTGCCCATTGTATGAAGATATTTAATCTTGAAGAATCTGTGCATGTAGCAATGTCTTCCTTGGATTCAGCGGCCTTCCAGGATGAAGACACCAAAGAGGCTCTTCTAGGAAATGCCTAGTTTGCAACCAATCATTTTGCTATGGATGTCATCTTCCACAACAGGATGAAGCAATGTGAATGTTTGAAAAATGACACAAGCAAGGTGGCGGCATTATATGTGCCTTTCTATGCGGGACTCGACATTGCCAAGTATCTATGGGGAGCCAATGTTTCTGTTAGGGATTTGGGGGCATGCCAGAGTAGCAAGCTACCTATGGCAAACACCTGAATGGAAAGTGATGGCGGACGTGACCACTTCCTTGTAGGTGGAAGAATTACATGGGATTTCTTATTGATCATGCCTTTCTCATTGAAGTCTAGTCTGAGCCTGAGCTCCCAGAAAGGCTTCTCGGTGTTATTCGATTTGTCAATCTTGACCCTACAGCTACAGTAGCCATGGATCCTGAGCAAGCCCTTACACGATCTGTGAAAGAACCATGATGATGGTGATTATGACAACTCCACCACCACTAAAATGGTATACAATCTATAGCTCTTGAAACTTAGCAGCTCTCTATGCCATTTACTCTTGAAGAGCAGATGGATTCATGGAGTAGAGTGGAGATAATGGGCTGACCTCCTCCATGGAAGCTTGAGAGGAGCTTGAAAAGAAAGAGAGAGAAAGACTCTCCCTAAAAAGTAACAGTAACTATACCCTCTTCTACTTCTATTACCACTGTTTTTAGGAAAATACCTTCAGAAAATGGCCTAAAATGACCAACGAGTTGCTAAGTTCAGCCTTCCTACCACCAAACTTGGTCCAAGTCTCCATTAATGCAGACCTGCAGTCCTTGTGGTCCAAAAGTCCTTGGTAACTCCACTGCTGCTTCATGTCATGTCTGTACATGTGTACCTATGGCTCTTAAATTTGTGTAACTAAAAAAAAGATAACTAAATGGAATGTTGGCCAACTGGATCAAGAACCTATGGCTCTGATACCAATTGTCAAGGAGAGGACTGGGAGAGAGAAAGAGGAGAGAGAAGATTGTAAAAGAGAGAGAAGAAGAGAAGTAGAAGTGAGAGAAAGATAGTGACAAGGAGAGAGAAAGATTAGAAATGGAGAGAGAAAGACAGGAAGAGAGAGAAGACAGCCATGAAAGATGGAGAGAGGGAGAAGATGAAGGAGACTTGTATTATTATAATTTGATGGTCAAAAATCCAGTCCCTTACACCTTTTATACTGGCTAGTGTAGCTGATATTTTATCCTCATTATTTTATTTCCCCTCTCTTACAAGTTGAAAGTCTTTGTTGATGACCTAGGGGTAGCCACAACAAGGGAGAGACATTTGTTTATTTTAAGAAAAAAATTCAAGTGTTGTAGGCAATTTTGCATTGCTTTTAATCTAACAAAATGCATCTTTGGAGTGTCCTATGGATTGTTGTTGGGCCATGTGGTTAGCTTGATTGATATTGCGACCGATCTTGAAAAGATAAAGGTTATCATCACTATGATTCTACCACATACTCCTAAAGAAGTGCATAGATTTTGTCATCAATCAGATATTATCAATGATTTATTAATGCACTTGCTAAGAGGACATTGCTATTGACTATCTATTGTCCTTTAACTGCCTATTTTTTTGGAGTGATCCATGTCAAGTATCCTTCAAGGATATGAAGAAAGAATTAGCAAAAATGCCAATCTTGAAAGCACCTAAAAGAGGTGAGATATTTTATATATTTTTAGTGGCTATGATGTATAGTATTGGCTATTATTTAGCCTAGATTTGGGAGGAGAATGGGTATTATATGGCATTTGCCAATCCGCAAATTGGGGATGTCCAAGATTAATTGTACCTTACATGGAGAAATTGTGCCTTGGGATGGTCTTTGCAACGAAGAAATCCAGATACTACATCCTATGTGAAAATGTAGTATTTTATACAAAGCTAGAGGGGCTCATGCTATTGATGAATAAGTTGCAACCACCTAACTACCTAGCGAAGAGGTTGATCACTTTGTAAGAGTTTGACTATGAAATTAAAAGTAAGCCGCTGAAGTTCCAAGGTATTGTTGAATGTCTTGTGGATTTTGGGGAGCCGAAGGAAATTTTAGTTGAAGGTAGTGACCTTAAGAGTATATCCAAAATTGATATTATCTCCATTCCATCATCCTGATATGCTGCCATAATGTAGTATCATCTATCCACATGAGAGGTTAGAGCCACTTTGTCCTGAAAAGAGAAAAATTAGGTAGCAAGCCTTGAAATTCGCCTTGGTTGTAGGAACACTATATCAACAAGGGGTCGATTATGTTTATCGCCAATGTGTCATCCTTGATGAGGTTCCATTTATCTTGGAAGAGTGTCACGGATCGACTTGTGGAGGGCACTTTACTAGACGGTTTATAACATAAAAAGCCTTGAGGGCTAGATATTAGTGGCCATCCATTTTTCAAGATGCATCTATGTATGTCAAGAGATGTGATACATGTTAGAGATATGATAATAGGGAGAATAGGAAGCACCCACTGACTCCTATCGTGGCTATATTACCATTTGAGAAGTGGGGCATTGATTTCCTTGGACTACCTATACATACTTTGTCAACTACATGAAAGCGTTATATCATTGTGGCAACAGACTATTTCATGAAGTGGTTTGAAGCCTATGCTATGATAAAGGATAATGCCAAGGAAATGGCTAATTTCATTTTGGAATAGATTGTTTGCCATTTTCGTGATTGTGGGAGCTTTCACTCAACCGTCAAGACCCATGGGCCGCTTATTGCTTCAAGCGTTCCAAGCGAGCTCTCATGGCTATCTCTCATCTAGCCGACACGTTATCGATCCTCTCAGGGTGTAGTGAGCTTACCTTGATACTGAAACAAGTTGCCTCCTCCCTCACACAAGTTGGTAGCTCCACGATCCTAGATGCTAGCTCAAGCATCCTCAAGCCTCTTCCATCTCCAAGCTCCATTCTCCATAGCCACGTGCAAGGTAAGAGAAGGGAAGAGAAGAGAGAGGAAAAGAGAAGAGGAGATGGTGAAGAGCTTCACCCTCTTGATCCCTCACTCCCACACACTCACTCACTCCCTCACACTCTCACACTCCTTCCCTCAAGAACACACACACAAGCAAGAATAAGAGAAGAAGAGAGGACTCTTGTTAGCCACACACCAAAGAATGAGCTTCCATTCACTTTTTGAACTTTATATATACAAACCCTAAAACCCCCATGGGCACCCATCCCTTGTTACATGACCGACCATTGTGGCAAGGTCCCTTTTTCTAATTTCCTCTTCTTGCATTATGCCCTAAGCTTATACCCGTCTATTCTTTTACAAGTGGCACAGGAGGGAGCTTAGCGCTCTTTTACAAGAGTTTTTAGAGTTTTTGAGGTGTATTTCCTTTAAAATTGCTCTTTTTGCCTCAATTTAGTTTTCGAGGCTGCCTCTATGCCTTTTCTCTCTTTTTGTTCTTTTTGCACTTTTTCCTTTATTTTTTCGCCATTCCTACTTGAGGTTAACATTACCCCCCTCCGAGACGGATACCAGTCCCATGGCACGTCGAGCTATTTGTTGGGGAAGGATAAGTGGTTCGCAAGTTGTTGGTCAAGCGATGGTAGGGCCATATGTGGGTTGGGCTACCGTGGGAGCATGAGCAATACTGTCAAGTGGATGATGGGGCCTCCAAAGTTGATGGTTTGGCACATCTTGCAGTGTTTGCGAGGAGAAAATGTGGTGCTCTTACCAAAGGGGAGTGTCTTCTTTATTGTGGGGTGCCTTGTGCACGTGCTGGTGGAATGGGGAGCTGGGTCTAACCATAGGTAGGCTTGGGTGATGCCCCACACTTGAGGACCCCGTTCATGCAGTAGGGAGGTGTGGTGAGTGTAGCATAGGGTGACAGGTCTAACCATAGGCGAGTGTTACCTCCCTAGGTGTGTCCTGCCCTTGGTGTGCCCTAAGTGTGAAGTGGGGCCAAAAAAGGGCTAGGAGGTTAGAAGCGGGGCCGGTCGACCGCAGTCACCGAACACGCCTAACTTAAGGACCCCTAGGTGGAGGGATTGTGAGCAATGTGTCGGGACCGGCGTGCGGATGCGTTTTTTTTTGGATTGGTTTTAGTAGTAGGGAATTGTTAGTCCTCATCCTCAAGGGGGGTGGTGAAGGAGATTTAATGGAGTGGCTCAAAAATCTCCGACTCTGCAAGAAATTCTTAAGGTTCAAATGAACCTGGAGGGGAGTGGTGGAGAGGAAAGGATGGCTGTAGCAAGTGAACCAGCTATCGCTCATGTCTTCAAGAATAATGATGCAGAAAGAAGAGAGGAGGCTGGCTCGCATCATGAGGCACGTAGTTGTCGATTGTGTTAGGATCAAAAAAGAGCGGGGGAAGGCTGCGTTCGGTCGGGGTGGAGTCTTGCCTAAGTAGGATTTTTAGGAGCCTAAGATAGTTACAAGTGGTGATGAAGGCGGGATCCGAGTAGGAGGAGAAATCAACAATAAAGCATGTCATGGTGGCTTCTAAGCTGTTGGAGATGAAGGTGAGGGCCTGGGCTAAAGTGATGGTACATGGGTTGTATATTACAGGAAAGCCGTAACGGCCGTGGGCATTTGCATCGAAGTCTACTCCTATTCGTCAAGGGTATGAGTAGTTCATCAATGTATTCGTCATGATTTGCGTATGGCATCATGGTGATGGGGATTGGGGTAGTCGAGGCTTCCATTTTTTGGTGTTTTGGTTCTTGCCTAGATTCGACATTCATAGATGGCCTTTTGTGCTCGGTGGCTATGGCCTCCCCGCTCCTTCCTTGTGCTAGTTCCTTATTGATAAAGTATTGTATCCATGCCACAAAGCTGTCCATTTCAATGCTGGCCGGGATGCTGGGGATGGCAGTGGTGGCTTCACTGTCAGGTACCAAGGGGGCTGGAATGTAGGGACTGGACTTGGACAATCTTTTGCAGTGTGGCCTTCTCCTTTGCATCGACTGCATAAGGGCTTGTAATCCATAGATCTTCTAGGGTTTGGACAATTCGGTGAGATATAACCCTTTTCTCCACATCTGTAACATTCCACCTCTGATCTCTAA
Organism: Lygodium microphyllum; assembly: GCF_053477565.2. NCBI lineage: Eukaryota > Viridiplantae > Streptophyta > Polypodiopsida > Schizaeales > Lygodiaceae > Lygodium > Lygodium microphyllum. The sequence continues at coordinate 431,722 of NW_028229540.1, read as the reverse complement.
CCACCACCAGACTGTCGTCTCTGTAAGTTTGAGAGGGAAACCTCCTTGGACCGAAATTAGGACCAAACTCCCTAGGCTTTGGTCCAATGTCCTGCGTTGTCATTTTGGATTCTAGCAAGTAAAATTTTGCATCTTCATCTTTCTTTCTTAGTTCGTGCATCTCTTTCAGAGAGTAGATATCCTCTGTATGGTTCTTCCTCAAACAATATGAACAAAAGGCTCTAGGAATGGTTGGTTTTTTGGTACATTCAGTGGCTAAATGTCCCGCTTGATGGCACTTTTTGCACCATGTATTAGAACGCATCACATCTCTCCCACCTCCCGCAGGAGTGGATATATTAGCATTATTCACCTTCAACGTCTGTAGCTATTCTGTAATCACATCCATAAGCTCTTTCTTGATACTTGACTGGATTGGACATGTAGTCCTTCAGATTTTCACCTCTTGATGTACTTGTAGTAGGGTTTTGGGAAGCTTCTGTAATTACTACATATACGGGTTGGGTTGATCCAGAAGGTCCTCTGTTCTAGTTTTGATTCAGAGCTCCTGTTGAGACTTGGGGTTGTTGATTCCAGTGGGTAGGATTCCATGGTAGTTGAGAGTCCATTGGGGGAACTGTTTGAGGTCACTGTTGTTGTGGTTGAACCATCATTTGAGGCATTGTCATTTGCGGCCATTGTGGATTAGGTGCATTGTAATGCGGCAGTGTTTGCATTCGAGGGTAGGGGTAGGAAACTGTCCCTGGAACTGCATTTGGTGGGTATACCATTCTTGGCATGGGAGGAGGTAAGACTCCTTTTCCTAGAGTCATTGACAACCTTGCTTCAACTTCATCATATAGTCTTGCACCTTCCACTGCAACTTGCAGATTGACTGGTCTTCTCAATTCCACGAACTTGGTTATAGGCCTCTGAGGAACACTCCCTTCTGAATACCTTCATCCAAATGATGATTGGTCCATCTCTTCATGATGGATTCCATTCGCAAGACATAAGCTTCTACTCTTTCTCTAGAGGACTGACTTAGTCTCATGAACTCCTCTTGCATCTCCTCTTCAAAACCTTCACGCCTGAATTTAGTGAGGCAGGACAACTTCAGATCATCCCATGTGCCAAAAGTTCCTACTGCTTGTCTCTCATACTATGAAACGCCATGCCCTTGAAAGTGGTGGGGAAGATTGCTAACCAATGCTCGGGGGTTCTAGCATTGTTAGCCACACATGCTACCATAAACTCTGCTGCATGAAGATTGGGGTCTTCATTGTACTCTCCCTTAAAAATTGGCAATGGGACTACATTTGCTGGCCTGTCATCAATATTTCCAGGATGAATCTGACTAGGAAGGGGACCTTGAGTCGCCATGGGGACTTTTGTAAAGAGTGCTTTTAAGGCATCAAAGGAGGCTTCTGCACAAGCTCTTTCTTAGCCTTGATTCTTGTCTTCTCCCTTCTCACGTATCTCTAGACTCATTCTAGCGCTTGCCTCTTGATTGCATCATTCATCAGGGGGTTGGCTCCAACCAGGTTGTCTGTACTCAATAGAATAGAATCAGAGGGGCTTCAGTCTTTAGAGGACTCTTTGGCCAATATTTCTTCTACTTCCTTCTTTTCAACATCTCTGAATTCAGCTTTCAAACCACTACAGAGGGGGAGATATTTTGTTCTGAAAGTATCAAAACTCATTCTTCTTAGGATTGTTGTTGTGCCACCATCATAATAATGCCAGCTTCTGATGGTTTCAACAGTGTATGTTGTAAATAACACTCTGTCTACCAAATTCCAGTGGGTTGCTAATTGGACAAACAGAAGATTGTCAGAACACCAAGCATCCCACGTATCTTGTTGTTGAGTATCCACGAAAAAATTCCAACTCTTTTCTTTCTTGTTTTCTTGAACCTCCACTGACCACAACTTTTGAAGTTTATTCGTGATCTCCCACTTCATGATATATGGAAACTTCTCAATGAATGCTAAATATTCCATGGATGGTCATTCTCTCTGTTTCTACTTTTCATTTTGTTCCCAAACAATTTGCCACCAACATTTACGTCTCTGTTGCTTCAACAGGAAGAGGAAATAGTCCACCACATAGAGCTTGCATCATGATGGTAATATGTTTTCACCATTGTGGGATGAACTTCTTGTAGAAAGTGGCTTTGGCGATAAGAATCTCCAACTCTTCAATGGAAGAAGGAACTTTGTAAGCATCCATTGCATTCTCCTCTTCTTGGCAATGCCATTTCCTTCATTTTCAGCCTCTTCTAATGCTTGTTGATGGCAAGTTACCCTGGCTGTGCACCAAAAACATGGAGCCCCAAGAAAGATACCAAGGAAAAAGGGTTTTTACTGCAAGAAAATCTATCTTGTAACATTAACAAGCTTTTGTTTCATTCTTTTGAGAATCACAACAAAGAAAAGAACAAATCTTCACACAGCATCATAGTAGATATCTCCCACGAATTCGATATAATCAATCATAATCTTCAACATGTTCATAGTATTCATCAATAGAAAAAGAAACACAAAATCAGATACGATGTCTTGATGTCAAATGGCCACTGCTAAGCCTTCAGGCTTTAGGCGTTCAAGATCTGATACAATGTTGGAAGAGAGAGAGAGAGATAGAGTGGAGCGGAAGAATGAGGCTCAGCTCATTGTTGTTCTTCATCCATTATTCTTCCATCATACTAATTGAAAGAGACTTACACACATAGGTATGACTAACTAAGATTAATTGTGGTTAAGTCACTAACTACACCAACTTATTGAATACCACACGTGTACAATTGTATCCAGCTAATGTTGGTCACACACATAAAGATAGACAGACTGAAGAGTACCATAGTAGACCTGCTGTTCACAAGATTGAGATAGGGTTTTCTTAGTGATTGGAGCTCTCTCTTACCTTTATTGATGCTCATATGTACATGTACTAATATTGGGATGCTTGGTGGATGCCTTAAGGTGTTTATTGACTTTCTTTGAGCTTGAATAGCTTAGCTTTGACAAGGTTTTAGTGTTGTAACTAGAATGAGTAGCAAGCTATTGGATTGTGAAGGTTATGCCTATTGACATTTAAAGCCATTCAGGTACTTCATTGAATATATTGATATATGACATTGATGCTATGTACTAGATATGCTTATGTGGGTTACTACAGAAGGTTCATAGCTCATTTTGCAACAAAGGCAACCTCCTTGCACAAGCTTCTGAGGAAATATGTAGAGTTTATTTGGACGGAAGAATGTGACAAAGCCTTCAACACTCTGAAGCAGTGTCTGATTGAGGCACCCATTTTGCAACCTCCTGATTGGACGAAGGAGTTTTATGTACACACTAATGCATCTATTGAAGGCTTAGGCGCAGTTCTCTGCCAGAAGGGCTCCTCCAAATTAGATCAACCCATCTATTATGCAAGCCAAAAAGTCACTTGGTTGCCATGGAGGAGTGTTGGTGGTAGTGTGGAGGAAGGTCGTTGGGGGCACGTTGGTGGCCTAGGTGGGTCGTGGAAGGGTTGTTGAAGTTGGTGGTAGGGCTGTTCTCTGTTGGGGATTTCATTGATGGCCAGCACAAGTGTTGGTTTGTTGGGGATTCTACACATGACAATTCTTGGCGGGCTTACAGGATGATAAAGGATAAGAATTCAGAGGTGATTGTCGACGAAGATACATTGTTTTGATAGAATTGGTTATCTCTGACTCTCTCCTGCTCTCTCAATCAATAATACATCATCTCCTCACTAAAATACTCAATAATGACTCATAATAATGCTCTCTTGGTTGTGGATACACCTCCCAAAAGGCATGGGAGTTATGAAAGGGCACCAGAGCCACTACAGTGTCTCTTCATAGCTCACTATTGTCACTTCACTTCAGTCTTCTCTTTAGTCTTCAGCAAGCTGCTTCTTCCATTTTTTTGAGCTCTTTTGAACTTAGATTCATCCTTTCCAAAAGTTAGAAACCTTTCCCAAAGTACACCCTCATATCACAGAACACATACAGAAGATCTACAGAGGATTTACAGAACAGAAACAGAGTAGGAACAGAGGCTCTATAGAGAGGGTTAACATAAAACATTAGAACCTCATAACTCATACTAAGACCATCCCAAACTATCAAAAACTATTCAATAAGCTTTCAAAAGACCTAAACCTTCATCAATCATCAATCCATGCTTCATACAGAAGAAAATCAGAACAAAACAGAAGCTAAATAGAAGGTATCATAACCAATTAGAACCTCAACAGAAGCTATCAAAACATTACGGAGCCTCATATTTCTATTAAGAATTATCATGACCTTCCAAAAAATAATCAATATAATCCAAAAACACTTTCAAACACTTCCAAAACAACTAAAAATTACTCAGAATCCAACAAAAATCAACCATTCAAAACTCAAAAACAACAAAAAACAACAAAAAAATCTAGTCATTTCAACATTCAACAATGTGTACCCCACAACTCTTGTATCCTGGCTACCATAACAAATACACATATTTGCTGTGTCTTTCAAGTATCTTATGATACCCTTCACGGCATCCCAATGTTTCTTGCCAGATGTAGCCATATAGCATGCCACAACACCAACTGCAAAGGCAATATCTAGTCGAGTGGCTATCATAGCATACATCAAATTGCCCACGGCTCATGCATAAGGGATATTGGCCATCTCAGCCCTCTATTCATATGTCTCTCTTAGCATTGAGAGAGAGATATGGACAAAAGGCATGGGCTGAAATGGTAGCAGACATGCTCCCTTCTGTTCATTCCATTCCATCAACACAGTCTCAAAAGTCAACTGTGTATAATACACACTAAGGATCAAAATTACCTAGATCTAACCATGGTTAAGTCAGTGTGACTTAATCTTATTCACTAAGGTAAACAACTGACAAAAGACTAATGAACTTGAATCTCAACACTCCCCCTCAAGCTCAAGTGGGGTACTTCACTCCAAGTAGTTCTCTAAAATGCACAAACTTATCTTTACCCAATGACTTGGTAAAGATATCTGCAACCTGGTCTTCTGTCCTTACATGGATCAAATCAATGTCACCTGTAAAATCAAAATTTCTCTGATAAAGTGATAGTGTACTTCAATGTGCTTAGTATTAGCATGATAGACATGATTACTAGCTAAGAGCACACTACTCATGTTGTCACAATAGAGTATGACAGGCCTGAATTCTTGCATGCCCAAATCATCAAGAAGCCTCATGAGCCATGCTGCCTCACATGCAGCTAATGCAGCACCTCTATACCCTGCCTCAGTACTAGAGAGTGCAACTGTAGGTTGCTTCTTACTGCTCCAATTGACCATACTAATACCAAGGGAAAATGCATACCCACTAGTAGATCTTCTGTCATAGGTACTTCCTACCCAGTCAGCATCTGTATATCTTGTAAGCTCCAAAGGCTTACCATGCTCATAGAATAGACCATAATCTAATGTAGCCTTCACATATCTCAAGATCCTCCTCACTGCATCCAAGTGCGGCTTCGTAGGCTTATGTATGAACTGGCTAATCAGTCCAACTGAATAGCTAAGATCCGGTCTAGTAATGGTAAGGTAAATCAGGCTACCCACCATTTGTCTATACATAGTGACATTCTCAATCTCATGTCGAACATCTGCAAGTAGCTTAACATTTTTCTCCAATGGAGTGCTCAAAGCTTTGCAATCCAACATACCATACTTGGTTAACATGTCTTGTGCATACTGCTTCTACAACAACCAAGTACCATAAGGTGTAGAGACAACCTCAATCCCAAGGAAATATTTCAGTTCACCCAAATCTTTGACCTGAAATTCAGCATGTAACATTTTCTTGATCTCTCCAATTCCTATGACATCATCACCTGTAATGATCAAGTCATCCACATAGATGACTAATATCACATAACCATCCCTTGTCTTCTTTGTGAATAGGCTATGATCAACCTTTCCCATAGTGAAACCAAGTTTTTGTAGGCATGCACTTATCTTAGCATTCCAAGCTCTAGGTACTTGCTTCAACCCATATAATGCTTTCTTCAATCTACACACACGTGTAGGAAAATCTGGATGTACATAGCCCTCAGGCTGATCCAGATATACTTCCTCAACCAAATCACCATTGAGAAAAGCATTCTTCACATCCATCTAATACATACTCCATCCTTTAGTAGATGCTGCCAAAGTAATCACTGTCCTCATGGTTGCCATTTTAGCAATAGGAGTGAATGTTTCCTTATAATCAAGACCATATTGTTGTGCACACCCTTTTGCCACAAGTCTTACCTTGTATCTTTCCCCAATGTGCCATCTGATTTGCACTTCACTTTGTATACCCATGTGCAACCAATAGCCATTTTTCCTTCAGGAAAATCAACCAAATCCCAAGAGTCATTTTAAGCCAATGATGAATATTCCTCATCCATTGCCTTGCACCAATGATCATCCAAGATAGCTTCAGAAAACTTTGTGGGTTCCTTGAAGCTAGTGACTTTTGCCATATATGCATAGTGCCTCACTGTGTAGCCACTGTATGTAAGCCTATCCATAGGCTTCGTGACCCTTTCTGATCTCCTCAACTAAGGTGTAGTATGAGAATCTCCTCTATGAGGTGGTACATATCTATGTCTCACACCAGGAGTTACAACTGATGGAATACCAAACTCACTATCCAAGCTATCAGTGCCAGGTGAATCATAACCACAAGTGAGTGGCCCTGTAACATCATCAAGTTTTCCTTTGCCTTTATCCACATTTCTCCCCCTCACTGACATACCCTGTTAGTGGACAAAGATGTTGAAGTCCTCAATCTACATGTCCAAGGACTAACTGATGAAGTAGCATCTTTAGAAGGCCCAAAAAATTCTGCACTTTCATTTGTACCTGCACGTACGTAAGGCTCCTGACAACCATAATCATCATTCATCAAAGTGATCTTCTTCTCATGCCATGATTTCAGCTCATCAAATACCACATCTCTTGAGACCAGTGTCTCATGAGTAGAAGGATTGTAGCATTTGTACGATTTCCTATCTTGTGCATACCCAATAAAGATGGCCTTTTTTGCCTTTGGATCAAGCTTCTTCCTCTTTTCATTTGGAACATGTACATATGCCAAGCATCCAAAAACCTTAAGATGGCTAATGTTCGACTTTATTCCATAAAGCCTCTCATGAGGATTCACCTCATGTATACACGCTGTTGGTGTATGATTCATGACATACACTGTAGTCATTACAGCCTTTGCCCAATATGTATTTGGTAGGCTTTTCTCATTCAACATGGATAGCCGAGATTCCATGATCACCCTATTTTTCCGTTCTACCACACCATTTTGTTGTGGTATGTACCTACATGTCAATTGCCTTTTAATCCCACGAGCTGCCAAGAAGTGATCAAAGCATTTAGAAACATATTCTCCACCACTATCAGATCTCAAGCATGAGATGTAGCAAGCAAATTCTTTCTCCACATGTCTCTTGAAGTCCTGAAAAACATCCATGACATCACTCTTTTGCTTCAGCACATACAACCATGTGTACCTACTATAGTCATCTATGAATGACACATAGTAACGTGATCCCCCAAGAGATGCATTTTGTGAGGGTCCCCATACATCAGAATATACAAGTTGTAATCGTCTAGTAGTAGTGCTTACATGCCTCATAAATGGAAGCCTTGATTGCTTCCCAAATTGACATGACTGACATACATGTCCCAATTCCGCATGCTTGAACTTAGGGAGTCCAAGTACAACTTGCTTATGCTGCATATTCTTCAACTTTTGAACATTTACATGATTGATCCTTTTATGCCATATCTCAATGTCCCTTATTGCAGCATTGTCATGTGAGTACATAGCAGCATTCAATGTTGGAATTTTTGTATCCAATGTAAACATCCTGCCATTTCTTTTGCCTTTAGCAATGAGTTTGCATCCTTGACCATACTCTTCAATGTAGCATCCATCTCTATTGAATCTAACTTGTAGATTCTATTCAGCCATTTGTCCCACAAAAAGCAAGTTTTTAGTTATGGAGGGTACATGTAACACATTGTAGAGACTCTTTTTCCTGTCACCATGCATCATCAAGGGAACAATACTTGTATGCATAATGTCATGTTGCGAATCATCCCCTGTGCAAACATATCCATGAGCACCTTCTACCAATGTGTCAAACAACTCTCCATGAGGACTCATGTGGTTAGATGCCCCTGAGTCTATATACCATACATCATCTACTTTACCTTGTATAGGCAACCCTTTCGTCACATGTTGCATAGCAAACAACCTGTCATCCTCCTGCATACCACTAGAAGAAGCATAATTACCATGTTGCCTCCCTCTTGCTTTTTGATCACTCTGCTTCTTGTAGCAATTCTTAGCTACAAGCCCGTATTTGCCACAATAATGACAATCCTTATTTGCATTTGATGGATGTCCATGACTCATTTGAGGATGCTGTCAAATGCCTCTTCCTCTAGCTGAATAACCACCTCTTCCATGAGCATTTGAGGCACCTCTATTTGGTTGAGACTACCTATTTTTCCATCCAATAGCTTGCTGTCCACGGGCAATATATGCATTTCTAGCACCTCTTTCCCTAAAATTTGATCTTCCTCCTTCCATCTCTACCCTTTTGATTGGAGTAGAAGAAACTATCCCTGCTATTTTTAGACCCACTGGAACTTGTATTGAGTCCAAGTTTCACTTCTTCATGCAATAGAAGTGCCACAAGTTCATCAAAGTCAGGCTGCTCCTGACGCATTGAAATGGAAGTGTCAAACTGCTTATATTCCTGTCCAAGTCCATGGAGGGTAGTAGCAACCAAATCATCATCGTCAATTTCAGCTCCAATTGAGCCTAGTTGTTCTGCAATGGATTTGATCTCACTGACATAGTCTTTAATAGACCTTCCATTCCTGGATATGTGACTGAATTTTTACTTCAGTTGTGTCTTTCTCGCATGAGTGACATGCCCATAATTCTTCAACAATAAGTCCCAAGCAGCTTTTGGGGAAGTACAGTTTGCAATTTGCATAGCCTTTGTGTCCGACACACATAATGACAGCCAATGCAAGACCTTGTTGGCCTTTTCCAACCAAGTCATGTGTGTCTTTAACTGATCCTGTGTTGGAGGTCTGTCCTCTGATAGCTTGGGCTCATCTTCAAGACCTGTGTGACTAGGTCCCAATAGCCTCTTCCAATTAAGAAATTAGACATCCTAAATTTCCATAGAACAAAATTGTTGTAGTCTAAGCTTCTCACCAACTATGTGAGTGATAGTATCCTTCTCTCCTGTGTTTGCCATTTTCAAGGTCTTAAGCTTTGCAAAACTAGTCAATTTCTCAAAATGCCAGCAGCAGGCAATATACTTCAGTGACTTGTAGTGCAACCAGTTTTTATTGTAAAACTGCAGCAATAACCACTATTCCATTTTTAGACAGTTCTGTTTCCATTCAACTGCAGTTACAATGCATCAACAACTTTGCATTCCAATCTGATATGATGTTTGCAGAGCATAAGATCCAGTACATGCAGGAAATAGACCCTTTAAAAAATCCTTCAACAACTGCTCATTGAGACACCATGATATTCTATCATAGAATTATTGACATGACCATGAGTGCTTTACTCCAAATTACTGATTTCACCATGCATACACCAGCTAATAAAAAACTATTGCAGAGACAATTTTTACAAGCAACAAACACCAAACTCAATTCATAGATTTCCTTTTTGTTTGACTTCAATTTTCTCAGGCAGTGCAGCCCTTTTTCCTAAAGCACATCATTACCATAACCATGGTTGCTTCCATAAAAAATAATCACACATGAAGACAGCCTTGCATTTGAACATTGAGTTCCCGAACTCGCTTCACAGCCTTTAGCAAAAAATCTCTGCAGAGATCATCTTCAGACTCACTTTGAAAAACCAATTTTTATTGTGCATACAGCAGGCAAGCTCTCATCAGAGTTAACTCTACTTTTAAAAAAAAATTTGTCACTCCAATAATGCAATATTCTTCAAGGACAAGAACCAGATTCTGGAACAACTAACTATTTTTGCTAAGAAGTAAAGCCACGAGTCAACCAATCAGGAATTGTCTAATAGAAGAAAATACAGCTCTCACAGCTTTGTCTGTAGCAATCTGATAGAGCTAACTACTGCTGAGAACCAAAGACCAATATGGTGAAGGATGCAATACAGAACAAGATCCTACTTCGACATGTAACAGAACCAGAACCTGTTGTAACCTCTCAGCAAGAGATTTTACCTACTAGTGTTGTGGATGGCACAACATCCAATGGTGGCACATATAGTCAAAAACAGCAGCTGGGCGCAACGGATACATTTCTCCGCCATTTCATGCCAACAGTTGTCACAAATACAGCCTTAGTCCAGCACTGCAGTCAAGTGGGCAGAGCGAATAGTGGAGAGATGGTGGGCAACCGTGATAATAGTGGCATGGTTGGCCTTTCTGATCGAGTTCCATATGGCACCTATATTCTCCAAGGGGGACAGAACAGTAGCTCATTTTGTTGGGGTCCAGTCTCCTCTGCCTTATTATGCTGCTCCATCGTTGTCAAATTTCTTGCAGGACGTGACTTGCATGGCTGCAAATATATCAAAGTCCTGTGGGAAGCCATTTTGCGGCAAGTATTCACTTGCAAAATGCTTGGAGCGTATCATTCGTAGCTCCAGTTCTAACTACAGTTGCAGCCACAGCTACAATGGCGATAGAAGCTGCATCAATGACAGATGATAACCATGATGACGATCATGTAGATCATGAACATCATTGATATGATGGGCATATGTTACTGTCCAACGATGATGACATACATCATGATGACCAGAATTCATCCACCGACTCCACTTCCTCGTTTGCGGCATTTCAGTTTTAGTCTACCAGTTTCTCATTGTAGCATACAATCTGACCATTGTATCTCCCTCCTCATTTGAGAAAGTCTTAGAGGGGATGGAAGCTCTGATACCATCTTAGCATTGAGAGAGAGATATGGACAAAAGCCACAAGCTGAAAGGGTAGTAGACATTCTCCCTTCTGTTCATTCCATTCCATCAACACAGTCTCAAAAGTCAACTGTGTACAATACACACTAAGGACCAAAATGACCTAGATCTAACCATGGTTAAGTCAGTGTGACTTAACCTTATTCACTAAGGTAAACAACTGACAGAAGATTAATGAGCTTGAATCTCAATAGTCTTTGCAGACAAGTCTGCATATAACTGTCTATGGACAGTCGACCTGTGAGACCTTCACATAAGAAGGTAATAGATAGCCAATAGGTTTCACATCCTGCATATAGAAACACTCAAGGACTGTATGAATGTACTCCCTCTGTGAGAGGTAGAGTAGTCCCTGATGCTAATTGCGCTTAATGCGCATACCAAGAACGTGAGAGGCATGTCCCAAATGCTTCATCTCAAAGCTCTTCTTCAGCTAAGATTTAAGAGCATCCAACTCATCATGAGCTTTCCCTGCTATCAACATATCATCCAATAAAGTACTAAAATAAGCAATGAGCCATCATGGGCTATCTTTGTGTAAAGACATGGATCCATAGCACTCCTGCTATAGCCCTGTGACTGCATAAAGACATCAAACTTATGATACCACTCCCTATGTGCATGCTTCAAGCCATAACTACTTTTCTTCAATTTTCACACTAGGAGCTCCCTACCAAGTTTTGCAAAGCCCTTAGGCTACTCCATGTAAATCTCATCATGCAAATCCCCATGCAAGAATGCAGTCTTCGCATCCATGTGATACATGTCCAAGTCAAGCTACGCAACTAAAACCAAAACCAAGTGTAGGGTGGTCATCTTGACCATATGAGAAAATACTTCATCAAAGTCAACTCCATGCTCCTATTTAAAACCCTTAGCAACAAGTCTTGCCTTGTAAGTTGGCTTGGGGTGCCCAGGGGTACTTTTCAGCTTGTACACCCATTTGTCTGGCAAAGCCTTCTTGCCATTAGGCAATGCAACCAAATCCCAAGTCATATTCTTATGCAAGGAGTCCATCTCAGACTGCATAGCCCTCTCCCAGGAGTGACTGCCATCCCGACACATAGCCTCGTCATAGGTGAGAGGCTCTCATACATTTGTAACTAAGACATAATGCATCAAGGGCTCAAATCTATCAGGCGGACATCTAGCTCTAGTAGATTTGTCTCATTGCAAGCTCTGCTGCATGTCTAGCATTGTGTCCAACACCCTAACCATGTGTACCAATTGCTACTGTAGGCTGTCCAATTGGCTGTGCAAGAGCACGGGGCTTCTCCTGGAATATAATCCTGTGTATCTCTACCACCTTCTCAGGCTACCGATGCATCTTGTCTTCATGGAAGACTACATCGTGGCTACGGATGACTTCCCGTGCTTGCGGATCCCAGAGGTGGTAACCCATCTCACCTGCATCTCCATAGCCAAGGAAAATGCATTTGACACTCTTAGGATCCAACTTAGTCTGTTTGTCCTTGGGCACATGGCAGAATGCCTCACATCCAAAGACACATAGATACGCATAAGACTGAGGTTTCCTAGTCTACACCTCCTCTACAACCTGAAAATCCAAACCACTTGAAGGTGGTCTATTTATGACATGCACAAATGTACTGACTGCCTTAGTTCAAAAGCTCTGTGTGGTAGGCCTGCATGGCTAAGCATACTGCATACACGCTCCTGGATGGTCCTATTCATCTGCTTAGCCAAACCATTCTAGGGTGGGATATAGGGGGCAGTCAATTGATGCTTAGTACCGCTCTTGTCACATAGATGCTAAAAGGCACATGACACATATTCTCCCCCATTGTCAGTCCTAAGGCATTTTAGCCTATGCCTAGTCTAGTTCTCAACCAATGCAAGCCATCTTTGAAACATAGCCAAGACATTTGACATAAGCTTAATGGGTAAGCCCAGAATTTATGCAAAAATTCATCAATGAATGTCACAAAATACTTTGCACCGCCCATGGACTGACAAGGCATGGGTCCACAGACATCCAAATGTACTAATGCCAAGGGCTCACCCATGCGTGTTCGACCAGACTTCTTATGCATATTCCTAGTCTATTTACTATAAAGACAATGCTCACATGAATCAAAACATGAATAGTCAAGGGGTGGTAAGTATTGCAAACTAGAGAGAATTTTCATTCCCTTCAAGGACATATGGCCCAAATGGGCATGCCAAAGATATACATGTGGGATGGAATTGGCTGACAAAACATGGTCAATAGAGGACCCATTAACTATAAGAGGATAGAGACTGCCAGCCTTGGCACCTCTAGCTGCCATGGGTGATCTTCCAGGCAGAATCCCCAAATAAAACATGAAATCTAGCATTATCAAGCTATCTTGCAAACATAAGACTGCATGTAAGTGTAGGTATATGACGTACATATTGTAACAGAAAAGTGCTGCCAGTAGAGAACTGCAACCGTACATCCCCAATGCCAACAGTAGCAAGTGACCTATCATCACCCAAGCTAACTGAACCAGAGACAGTGTGATAGGAATGGAACCACTCACATCATGGTGTAACATGAAATGAAGCACCAGAATCCAAAAGCCAGCACTGCGCATACATAGAGTGAACCTCGGTCAATGGCATATCATCACAAGAACTAGCTACAAGTATGTACTCCCCATCGAAGTCCTCAGTTTGCATGACATTTATCTCCTCGATTTTCACACTAGATTTTGTAGGCATAATATTGCGATCAGAGGACTTTTCCTATATGTTGTCTTTCCCCTTCTCTTTGCACTTCTCATTGCGCAACTCATGACACTATGGGTGTATATGACCCTTCTTGCCGCAATGATGACATGTCACATTAGCATTTCTCCTATGAGACTTGCTGCATGACTTACCACGCGACTTAGAACTAGACTTCTACAAGTCTCTATCATATCCATACCCATGGTCATTCTTTCCATTACCATCTCTGCCTCTAATAGTCAAAGCATGTGACACATGAGAAGCATCCAAGTTCTGACGATTGATCTCTTCCTGCAGAAGAGCACTCTCTATATCATGCAAGTTCAAAATAGTAGCAGGAGCACATAAGGTAGTGTGGAATACATCTTGTGACTCACTCAGAGTCCCAAGAAAAAACAATGGAGTCATCTCATCATTAAAGGTAATGCCATGCGAAGTCAAGTTCTTGAGAATAGCATGGAATTGGCTCAAGCGAGTAGACATTGTCATATTCTCCTTCATGCACAAGTCCATAAGCTGCTTCAGCCAATACATTTGACTTGCTGAACTTTTCTTGTCATAGAGGTTCTTAATTTTATCCCAAAGATGCCAAGCACTTTGTACTTCCTCAACCACATTGTAATGCACTTGTTCAGTGAGAGACAAGATGAGGGTGGACTTGCACAACTCATCAAGCTCATCCCATTCGTCATCTCAGGCTACTCACCATGCATCCTTAGTGGCTTGATCTAAGATTTCTGCACTAATAATTGCCAAACTTGGCTCTTCCAATAGGCATAATTCGTACCATCAAGCTTAGTGATGTTGAAGATAGCACTGTCAGTGGAAGAAGATGCCAAATTATAGTCCAAAATGGTGCAGACAATTCAAAACTGCTTGTTGTTTTCTGTTGTAAATAGCAAAAATACCAAGGTAAAATGACCATGAACTGATAGCTAATGATATTGCCCACCAAGTACCATCAAAAATACATAAAATGAGGATGATTCAGTATGAAAATTTCACGTTAGTCCATGCATAATTGCTTGTTGTAGTAATATACAGTCAAGTACAATGCAAGCAAACTGTAGGCAAAATGAATGCACCAAGTTAACCGCTGACAGTTAAAGCATAACCGGTATCAAGTGAGCATAAATCAGCATATGTGAGAGTCATATAGTCATCAAGCAAACACCCAAGCATGTCAAAAGAATCTATGAGTAACCCGGCACACCCCCTGTGTAATAGGGCAAAGTGTATATAATACTGGCAAGGCCTGACACAAAGAGGTGTAAGCTTAGGGAGTACAAAGCCCAAATCAGCCCAAGTACATCTGTGAGGACCACGACATATCAACCATGAAAATCCAAGTGAAGATCCCAATCTCAAGTATCTGAATGCTCAAATAGCATAAATTGCCTCAATGTTTGTTAAGCATATCAAGATGCTCCCACTGGCACAAAAGCCATAAATATCAAGCAAAGAAGCTCAACAAGGACATATGATAGCACCAGTGCCAGAAGATCCAAGATCAAGCATCAATAAGACCTCATGAGCATATAGACTGTGTAGCATCCGTATATAGCATCCATAGACATCAAGTACATCCAAACTGTAACTCTGGCAAGTGGAGAAATAGCCAAAGTAAGCTCTGAGCAATCAAGCCAAAGCAAGGCTTAGTAGCATCCAACTCCAAACAATGTAATGGGCATGTAGTAGTGGCATAGGCCAAGCATGTCAAGACCGGTTAGACATAAGAAAAGTACATGCCATAAGTACAACAGAGATGAAGATCCAAATGCTATGCAAAGCGAGCTCAAGCTCAACCAATGATTTGAGAGCAAATCCAAGCTCTATGTCGATCCCCAAGAGTCACTACATCAATGTATACATCCAAGACATAGCCCGAATCCAACATGCATATCCAAACATAAGAAAATAAGCTTCAGCCCTAAATATTCAACCAGCAAATAAAAATCCAAAATTGAGCAAACAGTGGCTCAATCCAAGCTCAAAACCATAGACAAACCATAGGCATACTTTTCCATATGTATAGGCACCAACAGGGCATAATCGGGCATCAAATGACCGTGTAGCATGAGCATAAAATGTAATGACAAGGGGCTGCCCTGTTTTGGGATACCTATGGACTATGTTAAACAGTCAATGGCTGAGCAAATTCGGCCCCAAAAGCATCTCACATCATAGGCATACATTCCCCTAGCATTCGGGGTGCATTCGAGACCACAACCAAGCAACCAATGTCAATGCCAATTAAGCATAAACATAAAGTGCTCATGTAACATTGTTTGTGGATGCCTATGGACTATGGAAAATAGTCCTAGACTGAGGTAAAGTAGTCCACAAATCAATGCCAATGATAACCACCAATGTTGAGCATCAAAGGGGTGTTCCCAAGTTCCAAATGAGTTCCAAGCTGCCAATGAGTTCCAAGGGAAGGCTGAAGTAAAAAATGATTTTTTTTGCATGTCTTCAAGCTAGCCCAAACTGATTTGGGGCCTGTGGAAGGGTTGGGCAAGGTCAAGGAAAGGTTGGGAAAGTAGTCAAGGACCCCCAAGAGCTCCCTCTTGAAGGGCAAAGTCACCGGTAGAGAGTAGGCATCACAAGAGGCAAGAGGACATGGCTTCCTTGCTTCATAAAACCTATGGATTGAGGTAAAATAACAAAAGAGAGCTCCAATACCTTTGAAGGAATGCCTTGAGGGTGCCCAAATGGGCCGAGTAGGTGCTTGGGAAGCTGGGGAGGGACAGGAGCTCGGTAGAGTCGGCTATGGCTGCCGGGAAGGAAATCCAATGAGTGTAGAAATCAATAGGAAGATGGAGACTCCATGAACCAAGCTTGAGTAGTCATGAATCCATGCTATGATACCAGTTAAAAGGTGAGAAGGATCGAAGCTTACTTGGAAGAGCTATGGTAGGAGAGCAAGAGCAGGAAAGAGAGAGAGACCAAATGGGAACTCCAACAGTCACAATGTGTGATCGGCATTTTTTAATTCAAATTGTCACCAAAAGAATAAAGAATAAAGTGACGGTGACGGACGGCTGCCATCTGCAGTGTGCAATGGCAGGTACTGTTAGTGTAGTAATACACGAACGGCTAGGCAGAGGCACCTTTACCCCCAACAATGAGGAGTATATATAGTATGCAATGGTTTGAGGCCTCTTTGTAGGTCGAGATGCATTTGTTATGGGTTACCCGATTGGAGCCCCGAGAGGAACACCAAGGAAAAGGGAATTCTCTTGCAAGAAAATCTATCTTGTAACATCAACAAGCTTGTTTATCATGTTTCATATGATCACAATGAAGAAAAGAACACCAGGCACAACAAATCTTCATGCAGCATCATGTAGATCTCCCACGGTTTTTAATAGAATCAACCATATTCTTCAACATCTTCACAAAATCCATCAATAGAACAAAGAAATCAAAGGAATACACCATCTTTGAATGGAAATACATCACATAGTATTCATCTTCAATATCTTTATAGTCTTCTCTCTCAATCTCTCATATACAATCACTCTGGTTGAGTAGAATTGGCTATCTCTAACTCTCTCTCTCTCACTCTATCAATAATACATTATATCCTCACTACAATCTCTCAAAATCACACTCAATAATCACTCTTAGGTCGTGGATACCCCTCCCAAGAGGTATGTCTGATATGAAGGGTCACCAGAGCCACTACAGTGTCTCTTCACAGCTCACTACTGTCACTTTACTCTAGTCTTCACTTGAGTCTTCAGCAGCTACTTCTTCCACTTCTTTCAGCTCTTTTGTACTTGTATTCACCTCTTTCCAAGGCTAGAAAACTTTCCCAAAGTCACACATACATTCCACAGAACACTTACAGAAGCATACAGAACAGTCTACAGAACAGTACCAGAACAGAGACAGAACAGAACAGAACAGAGACAGAACAGAAGCAGAAGCTCTACAGAAGACCTACAGAAGGTTACAGAAGGTCATCAAAACCTCATAACTCATTCTCAAATCATTCCAAACTCTCACATGGGTCTTCAATGAAGAAATCTCATCGCTTTGAGTGGCAACCAGTTGGGTTTGCTGTTCCATTTGCTTAAATAGATCTGCTAGGGTATCCTTAGCAAAAGCTAACTCAGATGTTGCCTTATGCAACTGGTCTTTGGACTGCATGAGCTCCTCATAGAAAGATGCGTACAGCTGTTGAACACAGGCTATCACGGACAACTCAATGGAACTTTGAATATCCTTGCAGAGGAAAGGAATGGCATCTCCTGAAACGAGACTGTTCAGGGAGGGAACTGAGATCTCCAAGGATCCTTCTCGATATGCTCTGAACAGGTTATTGCAAGTGAGATACCCAGGGAGTTCACTGCCAGAAGTAGCAGGGATAGGCACTGAGGGAAGTACAGCAGGGGCTTTATCCGCTACCCTCTTCAAGCGTTTGCGTTGTATGACCAGGGGAGGCGGAGAATCATCATCCTCAATGTCAATAGGTGCTGACTCTTCTGAAGGTGGAGGAGGAGGTACTGGATCTGATGGAGGAAGTGGAGGTACAGTCTTCTGTAAACCTGAATAGGTCAAGAAGGCAGACAAATATGATCCATAGGTAACATTGGTAACATTACCCCTTGTGACTTTAACAAAATGCTGATCCATTTTAGTAAGGAGGTAAGTGCTCCAATCAATAGCAACTCCTTTTAGCACCATCCTGGAAGCTGTGAAAAGCTCTTTGGACAAATAGTGGGATGGCGTTTTGGCAGGCATGAGCCTGTCCTAAAGGAACTGACACATCGTCTTCCATACGGGATCAGTAATCATAGAAAACGAAACTCCTGAAGAGTTTATCACTTTCTTAACATCAAGGACTTCCCTTGTCTGCTTCTGCAACAGCTTGAGAATCTCTTCATTAGAGAAGAGCTGACGAGTGGTCACAAAAGGTTCTCCTTTGAAGGGAAGAGACAGAGCCTTCCCTAAGCCTCGAGATGTCAAAGTCATAGACATTCCGTGGACTACGCCTGTCTTCTTGCTGTAAGAGGCCAGGAACTCATCACATAACGACGGATCCTCTGGAAGTAATGGAAAAGGAGTGGCCACAAAAGCAGCAAGTCCCGCCTTCGTGAGGGGCTCAAAAGTAAGTAGGGACGAGTAATCCCTACTAACTAATGGGACGTACTGGATAGGGGGAGGAGCATGAGAAGGCGCCATTCAGATGGTTACACACACACCACAAACATAGACAATCAAGGAGAATGCCTGCAAAGCAACAGACCAAAACCAAGGATAAGAGAATAACCAAATAAGACGTGACACGACCAACTAACCCCAAGCAAACCACATCCTAGAAAAAATTTGACATGACTTTGAGACAAATGCGACCGAAAGCTTCATGCGATGCATCAGACAAACACCCTGAACCCCGTATCAGGCAACAAAAGAAAAAAAACTGCATACCGTACCCGTAACCGTAACAAAGACAGGAAACCAAAATAAAACCACATCGGACACATATCAAAACTAT